>NC_048899.1:34498689-34667539 GCF_011077185.1 Oxyura jamaicensis | reverse complement strand
AAAAAAAAAAAAAAAAATACCAGGTGTTCAAATCTCCTGACCATATATGCCTGGACTGGCTTCCAATTTTGGCATATAAAGAATGATTTCATGTATTGACTCTATTAGTTGTGCTTCTTGATCCTTACTGAGAAGCGCAAAGCATGTAAAAAGAAGGAAGAAAAACCTGAATATGTCACATCAAGAAAGTAAGGTGGGAACAAGACTTTTTCCTGCATACTTTTCACACAAAATTTTCAATATATATATATATATAGGTAAATATTAAAATATGTGAAATATGATGCTCCGTGGTACTCCTAAAAACATTTAACAAATATATTGGTCTGTTGTGAGTGCACTTGTTACATTTTATTGTTCAATCAATTTCTTGTCACACTACATGACGCACATGCATCACAGATCACACAATTGATATATGCTCCTATTCATCTGATGTGCCACATATATCACCTCAGGTAGTGACACAATATTTTAAAGATTTGACAGAACCAGTTCATCCAGAATTGTTTTCCTTTTCTCCTGCTGAGATGATTCTGTGGAGAGGTTGTTGGTAGGTCAACATTTTGTGGTTTGTAAGAAAAAGGTGCAAGTAATAAGTGACCCTTCACATAATTGACCTTGACATCAAAATCATTGTATGTAGATAATCAATAGAAGCAGTACGGGAAAACATGCTCATCGTACTGGAACAGAGAAACTATGCTTCACATAACACCCCTCACAACAAAGCAACAATCAGATATATTGCATTCTAGAGAGTGTTGTATGGCTAAGCTGGACAATACCAATCTGAAGATGTCTGAGATATCCTATGAAATAACCCAGCCAAACTTTTGAACTGACATTGAATAGAAAAGCTCCAGACAACTCTTCTCTTTAACACAGAAATTTTCCAGGCTACCGATTTGACCTTTATGTTGTGTAAGAGAAGCATATAATTTTTCAGAAGTTCATAACACAACTGAAATGTGATCTCCTTTACAAAGCAGTATTTAGTCATCGGAACTCTCCGGAGAACATTGCTGTAGTAAATACATATTTTAGGCCAGATACAGCTAAACTTAGGGAGTAGGTTATTAGGGGTTTCATTTCCTTTACACCAGTGGAATGCTTCACCCAACTTAAATGCTTCAACAGTTAGGACTTCACCCACTGAATTAAATATGTATTGCAAGTGCTCACTGGCTTCCAATTCTGTCAGGGTCCAAGGGAAGAAGTACTGCGTTTACTAGTGAGAAATTTTCATCTGCTTTATTTTTTTTATCATTTTTTTTTTCTTTTCCCCTTTCATTGCCTTTCAAAAATACCACGCCTTTGCCCATTTTATTTCAAGATCCTGGTCTTTCTTAAGTGACCTTTTTATCATGTTTGGACTGGGCAGGTGAGATACTGCTCCCTGTCATGCGAGTGCTGTTGAATGTCAGTTCCTGTGAATTTCAGTGCATTCATCTGTTGCTGTACATTTCTTAAAATTATCAAATATGGCCTTTTTGGAAGATAAAGTTAGGAATTTATAATATTGCTGAATAAATCATGAAAATAGTTGTACTAAACACAGTGTATTACTAAGCACATATAAAACACAGCAAGATGAACTTCCCTGATGGTAGTTTATACAATTCTTACAGCTCTTTGTATATTCTGAGCTGGCCCCATGCATCGTATTTTGATCTGGTTTAGCAGCTCAGCAGTTTCCTAGTCTATGCAGTGTCGGACCGCCCTGCCCATGTGCTACACAGGATGAAAGCATCTTGTCACCAGGTCAGAGAACGGTACCCAATGCAAGTTTGTCATAAATGTTCATATCAGTGAGATTCATGAGCTGATAATCAGATCTTAGCTAAAAGAGATATTTCAGTTGACTTCATCTTTCATTTAAGGAGATCTAAAAGAAGCTTGGCTGAACTGTGCAGTTTTAAAAATTTTAAAACTCGATTAAATGCTTTTATCCATTAGGAATTACAATTCTAACAGTAGTTTTGTATATTTTTTTATGGCTGATTTTGTCATAATGCCAAAACTTTGGAAATTTTAAAATAGAATTATTTTCAGCACATACAATATCTATTTTCTCTTAACCAAGAAAAAAATAATTTAACAGTATTTGCCTTTTTTATACGGAGCAGAGGCCTTAATCCTCTGCACTGGCATGTCTGGCCATACACCGTTCTACAGAATCTGTATTTTCATTTATTGAGAAGACGTTCTTGCTCACAGCTTACGTTCACAGTGTAGATTAGCTTTTTGCCATATTATTCACACATCTTTCATACATTTGAAAGGTTTTAGCATGCAACAGAAAATCGCCTATTGTCTGATATAACAAACAAAGTGATGGGACAGGTCATACACTGTCACTACCATTAGCCTTTTCATTAGCCTTTTCAACACAGCTGGGTTCAAAAGCCATCACTTTAAATTACAACAGGCCTTGACTTGCTCTGAAAGCAATCTCTCCCTCTCCTTTGGATCTACTTGCAGTTGCCAATGCCTTCTTTTTATATGGTTTGGAAAACCAGGCTTAACCTGTTGCGTCTCAGTGTTAATGAATATAAATCCTTTAAAATGATGTTGACCCTATTGAAATGTTTAACTTTGTAGAAATTCAAGCAGATGAATTTAGATGCTTGAGACACATGGTTAATTAGAAATTTTCCTGGCTAACCTAAGTGGATTGAATTGTGGGAATGATGATGTAAACAAGTTACTGTATAACCTAAAAGGTTATTTGAGTTGTTTGTCAGGAAACAGAACAAATGTAAGAAATTGTGTGGCTATGTTAATGATACAGGAAGCATTGGTACTAATTGGTTTGTATGTAAACGAATCACCCATATAACCAATAAAAATAAGATACAATAATACATCAGTAAGTACAGGCAAGAAGTATGTGGAAAACCAATTCATTCAGCTACTAAATTCAGCTTAGTAATGCGTGCTCCCTTGGATCACATCCTGAATGAAGTTTGGGTGGTTTGATTTTTTTTGAACCATGTGAAAGCTTACAAAATGGTCCAAGGCTCAAGTACACCTTTGATAAATGAGCAAAAGGCCTGGAAATCTCATCATTCCCTACTAAACTCTCAAGCAGAGCCTCAGAGATGTATTTTTTTTTTTTTTTTTTTTTCCATTTTCTTCCAGTTTCAGTATTTGGCTGGGCCAATTAAGTTTGTCTTTATTGAACATTTGACTTGCCCATTTGAAGGGAAGTGCCCTCTTCTTGTGATTTCTTCTCTCTCAGTGCTTATTAAAGCTTCTACTTCAGGTTTGCACCAGTGTTTCCTACTTTACCATTTTCTGCCTGTTAAATAATGCAGCAAGCAATGATAGGTATGGCATTTCTCCTCCAGATCCACAAGAATTGTAACTGCTAATATTCCCCCAGGCTGTCTTAGCACGTCTGATCTGATAACTATTAAGTCTCAGCAAATATTCCTGAATATAATTGCTTTACTAACATTATTATTACTTGACAGTAAGCAAAGAAAAACAGAGGTCCAGAGGTAAATAACACTTGCAGACTGGTGCCTCTGAGCTGTGTTCCTTCTTGCATCTCATAATGCCAAAGTGACTTTCAGCTGATGCTTGTGTTGTTCCTCTGTTTGCAGTAAACTGGTCTTCTCAGCAGTTGTGGTGCATCTGGGTTGTACAGCCATTCTCCTTTTTCTTTCAGCACGTAGTTAAATTAAGCACACAATTAAAAACAAACAAGCAAACAAACAAAAAACAAACAAACAGAAAAAAAAAGTAGGTGCAGAAAAGGGATTGGTGAAATTCCTGGTGCTAACACTGATCAGTATACCTGGAACAACCATCATCAGTTTGTGATGTTCACTGGCCACTGGTTGTCAGAATTTGGGAACATAAACCAGAGTGAAGGTGGCTCTGTACATGTCTTGTTGATAGTGTATTTCCTTAAGCATCTTCTTCTGGCGGTTTTCAGAAACAGGACGCTAAGCCAACATGCTATTACATAGAGCCCTCTGAGCTTTTTTCCGTAGTTGTTCCACGACTTCTTATTTTTCTTGTTTTACGAACTGGTCTAATTTGGTCAGGAATGTCATGGAGCAGATGAGAACCTAGTGTCCCATGGACATCTTAGGCATCAGGATGGACTGGGGACTATTGCAAACAGCTTTCCTTCCCTGTCCTAGCAGGTGCTTCCTCTCCTGGTTATCGCTGTGAGTTCCATGACAGATTTCATAGCAGCAATAGGCCATTTCTGGTTTATTTGAGAAACAGCTAATCTGTTATGCCAAGAGGATGAGTCTCCAAAGCCTTGTGTAGTTTCTTCTTCCTGCAAATAGGGTTGGGCTGTTTTTCTGTCACTATCCCAAATATTACCAGATAAGCAACCTGCAGTCTTCCCATTCCTCTCTCGGTGCTCAAGTCCTTTTTTGTGGTTCTTTTCTATTAAGAAATTGCAAGTTTCCTTTAACTTTTCTACCCGTGTAATATGAAATATATTTTTGTCAGTAGTAATTGCATTACTAGTCACTTCATCCTGATTCGTCTTGCCATTGTGAGACAAATGGACTTCATAATCTGTCTAGACAGTCTGGTTGTTACTTTAACAGATGTTTGATCTCCAGAAGCAAGACATCCCTCAGCTGTTTTCTAGAAACCTTTCAGACACTGCTTTAATTCATTTTTATGTGTCCACCCCTTGTTTTAAATCATATTTTTCATTTTCTGAGGCATCAATGAGCTATGAAAGTACCCACACTGTTTGTTCCAGCATTGATCAACAGGAGGACCAATTCCTACCTACTTGCCCTGGAAACTAAATTCTGTCTATAACCCTTACACGATACCTTTTTGTTTGAAGCAGTTTACCAAATTCAGGCTCTTGGAGATTGTTTCAGGCAGGAAGAAAAAAAAATATGTTTCTGTAGTCATGTTTCTTTACACCATCCTGTGTAGTCACAGAGAATATCCTAAGCTATTTTCCCTTGCCCAGGAATTAACAGGCGATGTCTCTGGCTCACCGGCACTCAGCCAGGAGCTTTGCATCCTAGCTTTTTCTAAGGACAGAGCTTCCAGAACCTCCTTGGCTGCACCCCAGGCTAATTTGCAGCTTTCTCTCACTGCTTCACTGGTCTTTCTATTTCTCTATCATTAATGGAAAAACGGTCACAAAATAATACTCAGTGAGATTCCTCTTCCCACATGTCCTGTGCATATCCGATCAAGCTGAATAGTGGTGGTTGCCAAAGTTTTATGGAAGTCTCAAATTGTTTCAGCTACCTGGTTCCATAAAGGAGCTTACTGGCTTCTTACAAGTATCTTTAATGAATTCACACAGACAGATAATTCCAAGACCTATCATCCACTCAAGAAGCAGAACATCGCAAGCTAATAATCAAAGCAGTCCACTTTTGGATTATTGACTGTTAAACGCCTCTATAAATAGGCTGCAGATGAAGAATTGTTCGAAGAAATTAGAGAATGATCTAAAACAAAATAGTGAGTTGGGAACGTTGAGAAGCCAAAAGAATTACTGAGCTTCATTTTTGGTATAAATTAGCCACAGATTATTTTTTTTCGTGTAATTTTAGCTATAGAAATGGGGAAAAAAGAATCCTAAAAAAAAAAAAAATAATATATATTTTTTTTTCACTGAGTATTTCTTCTCCAGTAGCATTCCTGTTTTCGCTTTGAAGTGTTAGCATATCTTTTTCTTTTTTGAGTATTCTCTGAAAACAATGTATGCATCCCCATTTCTTTAACTGGAGCTGTGTACATGAAGATTTTCCTAATTCATTTTGTAATTGAATATTTTTGTACAATTTCAGTTACCTAGCAATATTCTTAACATGTTCTGTTTGTACACATACATATATATATATATAAATATTAGGATTATTTTAATATTGTGGAATTTGTAATTACACAGTCTGTAAAGAAGGATAGTCTCCAGGCAGCTATTCTTTATAAAGCTATAGTTCTGGTGTGGTAATAATTAAATCTGGAGTTAAGTAAGTATGGGCTGAATCCATTCTTTGAAAGTTCCTGCCTTCCAAGCTGAAAGCTTTCTGAATTTATGTGTACATATTTTCTTACCTGTAGGAATGCATGCCTGCATATCCATATCTTTATTTCCCTCTTGTTTTTCTTGGTTTCTGGACAGACTAAAGACTTGCGAAAAAATATTAAAACGGTAATGTTTGGAACAGAGAGGTGCATGTTTTATTCATATAGAGAGCTGTTTAGGTCCTGTAACAAAACCAATAAATATTATATACATTGGGAGCAGAGGATGCCTTCTTTTATTCCCTGTCAGATCCATATCTTTTTCTGTTCTTAACATAGTTCCTTGCTCCTCCCTGCCGATCCCAGTGATGGTTACTTGCGTATTGAGATTTTTCCCTTTTTACTTTCACTCAGACCCCAGATCTGAGAGCCTGGTGTTTGACTCTTTTGCCCCTGAGGCTGGAAGAGTACCAGAGCAGGACGAACCTCAGTGAATACAATGATGTATCTATTTCATATCTTACTCTCCAGTGACATTGCAGAAAGATTGCAGACCACTGCAATACACAGAATCTTAGCAGTTGAATTGAAAATGCTTTCTGGTACATTCAAACCCTCTTGTGCTTTTAGTGACGAGAATGCTTAGGGAAACGTAGATTTTAAAATAAGATTGCAGAAGATTTTGCTTTAGATGCAGAAATTGAATATTCACTTCAGAAAATAATTATAGTTACTGCAGCCATCCAAACGTACAAGAGAAACGTAATGTGTGATCTGCGGTTTCAGACAATTAGCTCAGCCTGTGAGTGCTGAATATCAAATGCCTCCGAGAATTCCCTACAAAGCTGGAAAATACAGACCAAGGATTATTTATGGAAATGGTTTACAGGTTATTTTTAAAGGCAACAATAAAAAAATATATTTAAAAAAATGGCAGTCTTAGAAGAAAAAAAAAAAAAAAGATCTTAAATCATCTAGTAAATTGTTAATTATTTATCCATCTCTGCTTGGGAGTTCAAGTAAGAGTAATTGGTTGGTCCCTAATGAGATGCTGTGGAGATTCGCATTTTCCCTGTTGAGTTGATAAAAATCAAATTAGAGAACCTCTGCATATGTCTGTCAGCGTCGGGTGTGCAGCTAGGCTAATTTCAGCTCTGCACACAGGAGGTCTGCGAGGGCAGCAGGAGGGGCAGCGAAGGTTGGGAGCAGGAGGAGGTGCTAAATTGGTGCCCGTCTTCTTCTTCTGTTTTGATAGAAGTGCAAATTGGATACTTACTAGCTGAATTAATGGCTGGTCTCCAAACAGAGGAAGTGTCATTGATGTGTGTTTCCAAAGTATCACTAAGAAAAAAGATGTAAAAGTAGATTTAACTATTAGTGGAAGTGGGAATAGGAAAATGCATTTCTATAGAAAATTACAGTGCAAGACAAGGGAGGAGCTGTAGTTGAGATTCATACATAAGAACTCAGTGTTATATTGGGGAATGCTTTTCCTTAGGTTACTGTGCTTTAACCCAGTGCAAATTATCTCCCTGCTGTGCTACAGGAAATCAAAACAAAACAAAACAAAACTAGGATTTAAACTGCCTCAGATAAATCCACTTTTTATTCAGTTTGTATACTTCTGATTGTAAGAAAATAGTACTGTTTTAATGAATTTTAAACCTACAAACTTTAAGCATCTTATTAATCTTTTGCAGTGTGCATCTCACAAATGACAGTTGATTGGGGAATGTTATCTGTATAGTATCTTAATCTCCCTTCATTGCTGTTATAACTCTTACGTCAATAACAGGTACCGCCACAGTGACTGCATACTCTCTGGTAATACTTTCCGAATTCAGGCTTGTACAATAAGCGAGTTTTTATTTCAAATGGGAATTAAATTGAGATATTCATGTAACCGAGCGAAAGTAAGATCTAAATTTCAACACAGGCATTGCTGGAATTTACACTATTCCGGATTTGCTGTCAGTTTAATCCGACAGACCAAAGTGAGGATGAAGGTCTGGCTGTGTCCTTAAAACAGCTTTAAAAAAATCTAAAAAAGACATTCACAAAACCCAACAGGTGTGATTAATGACTTGTGGTGAACCAGGAAGGGAAGCCTTTCTGCTGTTTGATCCACTTGCTGGTTAGGCAGAGCTGCCCTCCATGCCCTGGCCATCTCCTGATAGCCTGGGGTTACCTTCCTACTGTCCTGCCTATCTGCTGCTGCCTGCCTGCTACCAGCTGTCCTCTGCACCTGCCAGAGATTCACCTCCAAGGTGGATCACATTCAGCCACTCGACATCTTCTTGCTTTTGGAACAGTGAGTAGAGGCTTCCTCAACCAACCCCACTGAAAACAGAGAGGCAAGAGGCCCAGTGCCTCTCCTCTCCTTTCTCCTGCTATACCTCTCTTAAGCAAATTTTGAAAATACTGATAGCAGTAATTAAAACCTTCTCTGCATTTGTAATGGATGATTTAAATCCCATTGTAAACAGCATCTCCTCGTGCAGGTTCTTTGCTCAAAACACCCAGGCACGGTGTTTCAGGGCTGCACATGACTCTCACTGCAGAAGTTTAGATTTCATCCCCAACAGGAGCTGCCAGATGTAAGAAAGGAAAAGGCCTTTTAAGGCACAGCTAAGAATCCAGCTGCTCCTGAGGAGAGGCTTCTGCCCCAAATGCTGCCTGCCATATATCAACACACCTGGGCAGCATCAGATGAGGAGAGCTCTGGGAGCTGATTGAACAATGCCAGATTGTTCTGAGCACATTCAGCTAAAAATCAGAGTGTGGCATACAGTTGGATAAGCTATTTTTGTGACGGATATATAAGCTGTACTTAACAATTCAATTTTCAAAAGACATTTTGAAGCATTGAACAACAAACAATGAGGACCTTGATTTTCTTATTGTTTCATGTAAATTTTTTGTTTTGGAGATGTATGTGGAAATGCTTTCATTTAGATTAAAAAAATAGATGACCCACAAAAGAATTTGACATGTACAATGGAGTCTAAATTAGCTTTATTCAAGAGGCACAGCATCAAAATATAAAGCATTAAACATTTTTTTTTTTTCTTTTTGGTATTGTGGTATAAATCCAAATAATTAATCTCGATTCATATCACTGTAAATTAATAGATTTTGACCCAAAGTCTCTGTCTTATTACAGTGTTTGGTATTTTGTCCTTGTCAAATGTACTAGAAGATATCTATCACTATGAAAGCTCTACTATAATTAAGTCAAATTCAAGTAAAGAAAAGATTATAGTTAACAGCCAGTAATGAGATTTAGTTTGCTGTGGCCTTAAGTTAAGGCTGTATTAACCGCATGGCCTTGTAGAAACAGCAATCAGATCTGCTGCATCTGAGAAAGATCACAGCCCAACTCACACATTTCCTTTCCCAAAGACATAAAAAGCAATCCCCAGAGAATAAAATAATTGGATATATATGTATGGAACACTTGTCACTAAATTTTATTCTTTAACACAGGTAGCTGTCTACTGAAGAATATAGTCAGGAAGTAATCTTGTGTTCCTGGCTGTGGCTTCTCCTAAAACAAGCTTGGCTTCTTACATGTTTGTTGAACGTAAAAATTGCTGTCAATTCCTACTG
Organism: Oxyura jamaicensis; assembly: GCF_011077185.1. Classification (NCBI taxonomy): domain Eukaryota; kingdom Metazoa; phylum Chordata; class Aves; order Anseriformes; family Anatidae; genus Oxyura; species Oxyura jamaicensis. The sequence continues at coordinate 34,657,954 of NC_048899.1, read as the reverse complement.
GTTTGTGCGATTAGGTTAACTCTGATTTTGGCTGGAAGTAGTCATAGCAAGGAGTTTGTTAGCACTTTCAATTCAAATCTGGATGCTTATTCAATGAATCTAAATTCTGAAGGAAGGAATGTTTTGTGGTGGTGTTTTTTTTTTGTTTGGTTGTTTTTTTTTTTGACTTCATGTTTCATAATAGCTTTTCATAAAGTTGTTTATGCTTTTGCATTACTTATGCGTCAAATTGATAGGAATTGAGCTTCAAAAGCATTTAGGGACAAACGTATGGTATTTTGCCTAAGTACTGCAGTTCTTCAGAGTGGGTCAAATCCTGCACAGCAGTAGTTGGGCCTTCCACTGAAAGCACCTGGGAGGGTAAAGTGGAATTGTGGTGAATTTCAGCAGTGGCCTAGGCCTTTCAAAGGAAGTAGAGTATAGCTGTCCAGATCAGGTAATGTTACTTAAGAGGGGGAAATATGTAGAACATAGCTTTTCCTCTCCTGGTAAAATCAGTAAAGGTCCAGGTTTTCTTCCCAACATTCAGGAGAAATCCTTTCATTCTACCGACGTGTGAACAGAAGAATATCCCTCCACTCCTGCTGTCTCCAGCTACAAGTAGTCTAACAGAAGTAAGATGGAATATTACCTACTCAGATTGTCCTTTCGTTTTCATAAAACTTCTGCCTAACTGTAGTAATGCATTGTATTATATATTTTTTTTTTTTGTTTGTTTGTTTGATTCGCAGTTTTAGTAGTTAATATTTGAGATACCAGTTTTTAAATTAGTGGTGAAAGCACTCAGCTATGTCTGGTTATACCCTGGGACTGCAAGATTCACTGACTACAACCTTTTTCCTCTTTACTATAACCAATTATATATTGGTATCTTTATTTCCTAGTTCACTTTGGCAGTAAGGCATTTTCATCAGCTACTTAAAAGGGTACTGATAGTAGAGTCAAACTCATTTTCATCAAATTATGGGATTTTGGAAATATCACTCAATAGTTCATCCAGTAATAGTTTGTCCATACAAAAAATGAATCTTGACCCTGCTCTGTATCAGAGATACTAGGTACTTAGTGCTTGCATTATGTAACTGCGAGCTACAGATAGGAACATTATTTCCTCTCTCCTATAACCTGCAATTAGATGTTCAGATACAACCCTTTCAGCTTCAAGAGATACCAGGCTGCACATCTGTCAGGGCAGAGATTTATCGAACTGAAAATGTGTAAGATCTGAGCAACCAAATCATAATTACCCAAATGACTTCCCTATCAATTAGCCGTTCCTTTGATCAGCTGGCCACTGCAGACTTGGGTGATCAGTGCTTTTCACCCTGCAGCAGCCTTTCTACTGCAATGCAGACAAAACCCAAAGAGCCTTGATCTTCTTCACATGTAAACCTTGTCCCTGGTTGGATGCATGGAGTGATCTCTCGCAGCTACTTGATTGCTAACTTTGTTTGCTAATTTTGCTAAATATATGCTCATACATAAGCAGTAGCAGTCTGATTGCTAAATTCAAACAAAACAAAAAGCTTATTATCCCATCCCTTGATTAACATGCTAATGGACATAAGCAGCACCTTGACTGCTTTGCTATTTCTCATTTTTCCATAAGCCTTTCAGCCAGCATTTCCATGGCTAAGATGTAAGCCTGCACATCAGGACAGAGATCTGGGTCTGCATTCAATGTCTGCACAACATCTCTGGCGGGACTGGGGGTCCCCACAGTTCTCTCTTCCTTGATAGATTTCAGCAGGGTTCTGCTTATCTGCATTTTGCTATCTGCTATGCAATGAAACTGAAATCTATAATTGTCCTGAGTTAATCAGGGTGAGCTTTCTGTTAATTTTCAGTAGCTTATGAATTACTAACCATGCATCTGATCAGAGAATGGCAGTTTGGGTGGGTGGTGCAATGAGCATACAGGGAATATTTTGTTACAGAGTTTGTTACTCGGCTGTTACATCTTACTACAAGGTAATTAAAAATAATCCTGAAAATGCAATTCAAACCTAGAAATCAAAGAAAAAGCAGTCTTATGAAATGTTAGCAGCCATAAGAGTAATTCTCTACACTTAAAAGCTCTGTGAGTTAGTTAGAAATTAATTATCAAGTGGGAACTATTACCATGTATTCATCATTGGTTAATCCCCTCAAAATTCTACCAAGAATAAACCCAGAACTGTTTAAACAGGATGATTTTCTTTAGTGATGAACATATGAGATGTCTTTCCTCACTGGTTTTGATTGCTCGGGATTGATCAGAAATTGGCAGCTCGGACCAAAGGTGCTACATTACAAAAAGCTCCTCAGAGATGAAAGATGCTGCTTCTCGTGGATGACAGTGCTGTAGCTAGACGACCACAAAAACGGGTTTTATATATTATCACAGCTAAGTTTAGAAGGTGATGGTACTTTGTCTTAATACATCAGCATTCTAACAAGACCTCACAATACGAAACAACAGTTTTTGTAGCAGACTATAAATCATTCTTAGCAGTACAGTAAGTTTTCATAGGGCGTCCTGATGGGTGTCAGATCTCAGCAGAATACTTCATGCATCTGAGAGAGAAAGACTTGACTACCAGATTCCATAATGTCAGTTTGTTGGAAGTGAAAAATGAAATGTAATATTGTTCTTTACTAGTTTATATCACAGAAATTGGGTACTAAAGTTCAGCTTAAAAGCCTAGAATTTGCATTTTAATTGTAAACAATATTTGTGCTTTGTAGTATTTTTTTTTTTTTCCTTGAAAAGTACTAAGTAATAATCTGTTAACACAATTATCTTTTTTTTTTTTTTTTTTCCTTTTAACTGGATTTGGATTTATGCAATACAACGTGAGAGAGATAAGAGTTAACACAATGCAGCATAAGAGAGAGATAAGAGTTAACAGTTTTTCATAGGGAAAAGCAGACTCATTTACTAAGAGGATTTTGTTTAAAGGAAGCTGGTAAATAGATAATAGGCTATCACAAACAAGAAGAAATTGTAACTCACTTACAAAAGAGAATCAATGGGAAAAAATTATAAATAGTAGGAAAAAGAGGGTTTTGGCCTAATTCCCACCGATTTTCATGATAGCTCTGTTCATTGTTAGCATTCCATTTTGAAGCATTTTACAAATATTAATCGAGTCTCACAATGTCCTTCAGGACTATCTGCAAGTCAATAGGTTGTTCAAGCAGACACCACGGGGCTGCAGTTGAATCTTACACATTCCTGGTCTCATCTCAGACTCAGAAAATAGACTTTCCCCTTCACAGTTTATATCTTCCTCAGAAGCACAAAGCCATAACCCTTCAACAAACTTTTCCTCACCTGTGTAGTTAGTTCAGCCTGATTTGCGGTTCACCTTTCAGCTCTACTTCTCATGCTCGTCCCAGGCATGGTGTGCTCCTAGTAGCAGTCATGTACGGCCTGAACAATCCCGAGACGTGACAGTTGTAATGGAAATACAACAGACTGTCACTCTTTAATAGCACCGTGTCTATTACTACAGTTGCACCCGAGCCTGTTCATAAACCAAGCTGGTTTTCTTTATATACTCAATACCAAGATATATGTGCTGTCAGTTGAAATGCGGCTAATATTTTTAATGCTTCTTAGGTTTTTATCGTGCCACAACAGTCTACAAGCAGAGACATATAGATCCCTGAACAAAGACAGCCGTCAGAGGCATCAAATACACATTTGCTTTTTGGTATAGAAGAGAAATAACCGATTCCAAGCCATTCAAGCTGAAAGAAATTATATTTGCTTTAACACCTCAAGATGTTTGCAAAAGCAATTGAAAAAACAAGGCCGAAACCATTGCAGAAACCATTCAAGAATTCTGATGACCCACAAAGTCCTAGAAGCAGCTATAAGCTGCTGTTTGACAAAGAGACCGGTGGCAATACATTGCTCCTGTGTTTCCTTTCATGCTACAAAGTGGAATAGCAGAAATAAGAGCAAGACAGAGGCAGGAAAACAGGATGGTTGGACTATGGAGGGGATAGAAAAGCTTCTGGGATACATGGCATTGCAGGAGGATGAGGGATGAAAACCAGAGAGGATTATAATGTGAATCAAAGCACTGTAGGAAGAATGATGGGATTAAAGGCAGGAATTGGGAAGAAGAGCTGCCATGGTTGAAGTCTTCAAGTAAGACAATAATGCAGCATGCTCCCAGAAAGTGGAAAAGCAGGATTCAACTCCTGGAAACAGTACAAAAACACAAAGTACAAGCAGGTAGTGAGTCAGAAAGTGAGGGGGCCTTTATTCAAGGGCCAAGAGAAAAAGAGTTGTTTCATAAGCATAAATTACATTTAAAAACAGAATAGTATTTTGCATCGATTCCTCCCCAAATCCCTGGTTGCTGTAATCTTCCCTTTCCAAAACCCACAAGTTTATGTTTCCCTACCCTGTGGTCACCCAGGCCTACCTAGGCCTTCCAGACCTACCTCTGCTGGCATCCCACCCACCATCATCCCCATTTCCCTGCCTTAAAACTCCCAGCCTTTGGTTTGGTTAAAACGGGCCAACGGCTTCAAAAATTGTGAGCTGACAGTTCAAATGGAGAAACACTGCAAAAAAATGTAGCTCTCTTCTAGCAATGTTCCTTAACGTTACTCCAAAATGCTTCGTTATCGCGAGTGCACAACTGCACATCATTTCAGGTTGAAGCCCCACTCTGAATTATACATCAACAAAAACGAATACCTGATGGCTTTGCTGTAAAAAGATGTCACATCAAGTCCCAACATTTCTCTCACGTACTTTTATATATATATGCCTTCTGTTTTTGGAGATCACTAGGCACACAACATTTGCTCTGATACCTGTTCTATTAGAGGACAAGAACATCTGCGGGGCTCAGAGACAGGAGGTTGACCTGAGCACAGAGCTGCAGACAGAGCTGACTTAACATCCAGAAGAGATCGGTGCAAGAGATACATTTTTATCTACCGATGTGCATGTATATGTGTCTATGAATTTCTTATTTCAGTACCACATCAAAGCCTGCCCAGCTGAACAGTGTCACAGAAGCAGGTAGGCAAATTAAAGTCTGCATAGATTTTTGGGCTATTGACAGATTATTTTTAAACCTGTCCTTGTATTCCCACAGTGCCGTTTAGTTTCACGGATACTTGCTGCACCTGCTAACAGTCCCAGACAAGCTGGATGCCAGTTGTTTTGCTGCTCCTCCTCTCCGGCAGCACACATAATGATCTGTGTGGCTCCTGCTTCCTTTGTCTGGCAGCGCTGCTGTGGCTTTCTCCTACGTGTCAGTGCCACCTGGGCCCACGGCGAGGTGATAGACGGTAACAGCCTGCCCGAGAGAAAAGGCAGGAGAGAAAAGGGGAATGCGAAAAAAAAAAAAAAAAAAAAAAAAGGTGGAAAAAAAAAAAAAAACACAAAGGAAAAAGATAGTCATGCATATATTTACAGGCTCATGGAGCATATTTGCATGCCAGCTCCACAGCACAACATGGCCACCACCTCTCCTCGGTCAGTACTTGTGTGTACTGCATGGACCTTCTCCCACATTTTTCGAACCTCTTAGCAAGGACAGGGAACAAGGTCTCTTCTTCCTTGGCCAACAGAAAAGCTGATTCATGGAACTTCGGGCTGGCTTTCGCCTGCAGAAAGAACGCTCTAAATCTGCAATGCATGCAGTTTCCCCGGGGATGGGAAACTTAACAACTCTTCTGCATTTACAGACTATAACACAGGGCTTGAGTAAGACACTCTGTGACAGCTCCAGAGCCCTGAATTTCACAAAGGAGTTTTATGTCTACATTTAGATCTATGTGTAAATGGAATTATATACCAAATTATTCCTGCCTACCCAATTCCTAACAGAATCACAATGGCAAAAAAAAAAAAAAAAAAAAAAAAGTGCTGTGGTACTGCTTCTTCATCTCAGGAAACACCTATTACTTTAAGTAGTCATTCCCATTCAGCTGTTGTAGAAAATGGATGGGCCTGGGATTCCTTGCTGAAGGTCTTATTCCCTTGGGTGTAGATTTTCATTTCACTGTACATTTTATTTTGTTTGTGCTAGAAGATATCTCCAGCACCCAGATCAATTCTAAATGGTAAATATATAGAAGAAAAATAGTGAATTCTGAGTAATCATACACAAAACAAGTAAACCCTCTGCTAGTCATATAATTGGTATACTTCTGATCAGAGAGGCTCAGAGTGGTAATGGTTTAAGCCAAGGTTTTGGTTGCTCCTTTAGTTTTGAAGAGCGATGGTGTTAGTACAAGGCAGGACTAAAGCTGTGCAGGAAACTGGAGACTTACGGTGACACTGATAAACTGCAAAGTTTTAGGACGTATTTCAAGTCTCCTAGATGCTCTTCTGTTATGTGTAAAAAAAAAAAAAAAAAGACAATATATATGTATATATATATACTACTGAAAGGCATATTGGTTTTAAATGTAGGGAAATGGGTGTTTACTTTCACTGAAGACAGCACACCTAGCATTTGCTGCACCTGAACAACCTGGAATAAGCAATAGAAAAGACAGTTATCACAACTCTGTAGCCCTGCAGTTCATATTTTTCTTCTATTGCTATGCAACGCATCGTTTTTGTTTGTTTGTTTTTTAAGAATGAAGTGACACAGATGTTATGTTGCTACTGATTTCAACCCACAGCTATTTATGTGTTTCTGTTTATGTCCTTTTGGGCTTTTGTTCAGACCTTCCAAGAACAAACTTAATTGTTCCCATAAGTACATAAACGTAAAAAGCAGTTTGGAGATGCAAAGCATACACCTATGCTAGTCGTCGTCGTTCTGTTCTCATTCTTTAGCACTGTGAACTTCCACCTGCAGAGTCTGCAGTGACATTGCTGTGAATTAGGTCTGCATTACTCACTAAGTTATTAGCAAAAATAGCTCTAGATTATGCTCATTGAGATCTACACAGTAGGTGCCTGAAGTAGGATTTAAGAAACTGAAGTTAGTATAACTTTGACTGGGTGATAAGGTATTTTAAGGAATGGTGGGAGCACAGTTTGGGATGGCATGTTTGTTAGAATACAAATGCCAGCGTGCTGATGACTTTTTCAAATCATCAATAAAATATTGCAGTTTCTCTCTACTTCTCTGTCACACAAATATAAGTTATCTTGTGCTTTACAAGCCACCCAGGAAAATTGCTTTTAGATGGAAGAATTAAAATCTACCTCATTTGTTAAGGTTTATAAGCCGGAGTGCTGTTGTCAGAAAACGTGCTACCGTGCAGCGGTAGCTGTATATGCAGTCCTGTGAAGAAAGTACTGTGCTTTCCAAATCAGACTGTAAATTTGCACAGAGAGCAGGATTTGTAACCATTTGTTATTCATGTGTCACTCTGTTGTCTTCCCCACCATTTGAATTCGGCCTAATTTTTTCTTGTCCATACATTGTAAGTGCACACTAGGGAATTGCATGTGCTAACTTGGCCTGGTAGTGCAAATTGCTTGGTGCAGAATAACCATTTTCAAATTTATATTATGGCATCTAAAGCTCGTTTAATCAATTTATGAAGTAGAACAGATGAATAAGAGAAAGCCATGTTTATTAATGAAACTAGAGAAGGCTTCCGTGTTTGTGAAAAATCATGCAGAAATACATCAGTGATTTTAGGAAGTTTTGTTTGTTTGCTTTTCCCCAAATAATTAAATAGTGTTACCACAGAATCATAGAATATCCCGAGTTGGAAGGGACCCACAAGGATCACTGAGTCCAGCTCCAGAGCTGAACAAATGCATTTCTTAATTTGAAAATTTCAGAAGCATTTTAAAGCTGTGTTCACATACTCCAAGTATCCATTTTTTTGCTGAATGAAGTATTACTCCTTTTAAGCTAGTGTGGTTGGCTTCTTTTCATCTAGTTGCATTTGTTACATTTTGTAAATAAGTCTTTTTTTCCCCTAGGAATCCAGCAGAACTTCTTCCAAGTCTTCTATTCTCAAGTGTAACTTTGGAAGTGCAGAAATAATAGCTTTAATACCTGGCCTTTATTGGCTAATTCCATAGCTGTATGTACAGTAAAAGAGAAAGGTAAATGCAAAGGGGATTATAAGGGAAAGGAGAAACAGTTTCTTCCATTTCTCACCCCAAAGGATCTGTCCTCTGCCAGAGGCTAGGAGTCAGTGCTTGGGGAGAAATATATGGTATAGGGCAGGAAGAGAAACTAGGTGTGTGTGCTCAGTTTTTGTAAGTTTAGCATCTTCCTGAGTCACCTTGCATCTGGATCACCCTTTCCTGCTTAGCTTTATGAATTTCTTGGATCCATTTTGAAACTTCTCATACTTTTTCCTCCATAACAGCATGACCGATCTTGTCATTAGCTCTTAGCTCCTACTAATACAATCAGTGGTTGTAACAGAGTTGAACAGGAATAGAGATCCATATCAACCATCTTAAACTTCTTCACAGCTGAAGAACTTCCAATCTCCGTCCGATTTTGTGCATCGATACATGGGACTGCTCAGTCTGGTAGATGCCATTGGAGGAGTGAGACCAACCCTCACGCTCTGCACTGGTGTGCTCCCTGAGGTCGGGAGGGTTTGTGAAGCCCACAGAGGAGCTGGTGGCAGCGGGCTTTGAGACAGAGTGGAAAGACTCCTCCATTTGCCTTGTCTTTCCATCTTGTTGCTTGTGAAGGAGTGGATTTTAGCAACCCTCAGAGGTATTGCTATCATCATTCACTGCCACTGTCTAATTTAGGGACTGGCACAGGGTAGGTCTGACTCTTTCCAATAAAGTAAGCCATAGCTGACAGTTGTTTTGACAAAGTCATATATTTTGCTATATTCTCTGAGATTCTTAACAATACTGAAAGTCTTCCTACAATTATCTAGGATTGCCGGTGCACAGTTTCTTCATTTTGATCTTCCACTTCCTAATTACTCCTGAAGGCTATAAATTTCCCCTTATTTGGTGGCATACATCTGGAGTATGCAATAGATAGCAACATATGTTCACTGAAGTTACCTTACAAAAATCCTTTGGGAGTGAATAATGGTTTTAATCAGTGACCTGAATTCTCTTACAATTTTAAAAACAAAAGCGTAACGTAACAATACAATGAGGTACTAATAAATGCCAACGTATCCACATTAGTTCTTTTCTTCAGCAAGCACATTTACTTTTACTGACTGCTGCTAATGACATCTCTTTAATGTACAAGATTTATGGTGAGGTCAGAGAAATTATTCCATCAAATTCAAGTCTTATTAACACAGCATTCTGAAACATCCAGGTTTTATTATTAGTTGTCAAAACCTTTTCTCTATGACTTCAGATAAAGTAGTTTATTGAATGAAGTAGTTTAAGTGAGTTTGGAAAACAAAGCTTTAGTCTTTCCATTTGGATTTCAAATTGCACAGAAAATATCCTTCTTGTAAAATATAAAGAACAAAAAAAGGTAGTGAAAAGTCAGTCTCCCCTAGTTCACCCTACAACTCTTTTTTTCCCTCGTGCTGTCAAATGTGCCAGCCACTCATGTGAGTAATGTAATCCCAGCTTTGGGATATGCTGGTGGTTGGACATACGTAGGGCACTGGTGGGAAGCTACTGCTCTGAAACCAAGAGTTGTCTCTTTCTAGTCTTTTTTTTATCCTTGTTTTCTTTAAGACAGTGTGAAATGATCCTGATACTGAATAAGCATGAGTTTTTGAAAGAGTCAATTTTTTTGTTTGTTTGTTTTTGTTTTACCCAGTAGAAACTTAGGCAATCAGAGCAATGAAAGTGGCTGCAAAATTACAGCGATTTTGACAATTACAGCAATATAGATATGGCCCTCTTCAGTTCTTGTGTGCATAGGAGGCCTCATATCAATAACATCTGCTCATGCATTGTGAGGACAAATGCACAAAAACATCGCTTCTTTCAATTATCTTTAAAAAAGATGGGAAGCTTGTCTAAATTTCATGACATACAAAGTTAGAGTAAAAATCAAATAGGAACAGACTTCGGAGGGCAAATTCACAGATTTTGATTTCAGTTAGATCAGTCTTAAAAACATCCATCACTAAATGTTAGTAAAAAGCTGTGCATTATATTTTTTGTGGATTATATAAGAGAAGGAATTTTTAAGTTGATATTGTACATGAAAACAGATCTGTAAGGATTTTAATTGATGGTGATATTATCTAAGAAATTTCAAATTCCAGTCTTTTTGAAGTAAACCACGTCATTTACCTGTATAGGTTCAGAAAAGTCTGGCTTCTTTGAGGTTGCCTTTCATATTCCAAGTGAGTCAAAAGGTGTCTTTTTTTATTAGAAGTAGTAGCTCCTGTGCTTTGAAACTCCAGATGTATACTGAGCACCAGAGATAGCTATATATTGCCGTTTGCATTCTTTATTACTTGAAGCTTGATGGAATTTCAGAGTGGCAAAATAAAAATGGCAAATTAATATGCATACAAGCTGCATTTAATTAGCCAATATTATCAATTACACACACTCAGTAGAGCTCCGTTGTGAATTTTGATTGTGTGTATCTTCTGAAGAGTTGTACAAAAGGCAGAATGAATATTCAATAAAAAATGAAATTGATCAAATATTCAATTTCTTCATCCATTTATCTATCAAAACTGGTACAGAGGTAAATATTTATTCAGCCAAGGTACTAATGACCAGTTCTGAGCAAGTAGTGTGTGGTCCTGTGGTTCTCTTTCCTAAGCACAAGACAATTGATAGGTTTTGATCTAAGTTGAAGTGTGGAGAAACTTTGACTATTGTATTATGGGCACAGTGCTACGGAACAGTCTATTTCTCATTTATAAAGAACTCTTTTAACAATTACTATGATAGACTCACAGAGTTATTTGTCAATGAATCTAAGAAATTAGAGATTAAATATTTATATCTCTCAGCTATCCCTCTTTGAGTTCCGGATTGCTCCCTATAGTACAGTTTTGATGACCTATTTCCCTTTGAAAATGAAGTAACCATTAATGGTGTTAAAAAAAAAAAAAACAAAAAACAAAAAACACCAAACTTCATATTGTAAAATATGGGCAGGAATTTTTGTGCTTGGAAAAGTGAACAACCAAGAGTGGTTTCACCTGCAGGCCTCTAGCCCACTCCTCATTATGTGCCAAACAACAGGTGTTGCAAGTCCTTTGCAGGTCTTTTGCAAGTCTCTTGTGTTTGTTCGTTTTTTAATATAAGACAGAACCTTACTAAAGAGTGTTATTAGACAGTCGTCTTTCATTACAGTGAAATGAAATTAAAATTAAGTACATTTTTCCCAAATTTAGATAGTCTTGTTACTTGGAAGCAATGAGCACCCCATTCTTTGTTGTTACTATTTATTTTCATGTCACAACGGTTTGTTTTGTGTGAATGGGAAGAAAGAAGAGGTAAAATATGTATGTTGTCTCCTTTCCTACTAGTTCTTGTGATTGTGTTTCTTCCTCTGGTACTTACATTCATCTTTATTGGTAGCCCTTTTGGGTTTGGGCCCCAGTTCTCAGTTTCCAGGGTCCAGGCAGCAAATTAGAAAGGAACTTTGAATGAAGGTAACACTTTAAAAAAAAAAACAAAAACAAGAAGAGGAAGAGAAATTATGTTTTCTCAAAAGATGCTAGCTACTAATATGGCTAGCATTAGATGTCTGAACAAGTGGAAGGGCAATTTTTGAACTGCAGCTCTGTTCTGTGTAGTGCTGTTAAGCATGATCCAAAAGTAATCTGAAAGTCATTCTTGTTATTACTAAGCCACTAGAATATTTACATTTCATTAACGGCACCTTTGTTAATTACCACTTTAGTATTTTAATTATTGGTAGATCCAATAAGCATCAACAGATAGTACCAGCTCAAAAAGAGAGTTCATTCTGAAATTCAAGTCTGTAAGAGTGGAATCCGATACACGGTAAATCTGCGCCCTCCCTGTATTAAAATACAGTCAAGGAAAAACACCCGCTGATTTTTTTATCAGGGGCACGTTTCTGCTATATTTTCACTGTGAGTCAGTAAGAGAAATTGAGCTATATTTTACTTTGGTTTGTGAATCACCAAAAAAAATGGTAAATTGCAGTTATAGGGAATTCTGCCCTCAGTTACTGGCAACAAATAATTATTGGTAAAATAAGGTTAGATTTATGTTGAGTGATCACAAGGTAGTACACATTCCACATTTTAAAACATTTGCTCTGCAGAACTAATTTTTGAAAGTGCTCTTTGGTATCTAAGTATAAACTTAAATGCAGATAATAAGTTATAATATTATTTTGTAGGAAAATATATTTTGTGCTGTTGAGGAACCTACACTCACCATCATAGTACCTGAGACCTGAACTTCAGGAGCTTAAGCTACGTGACCAGCATATCACACCTTTTATTAATTATTGAATGTCAAACAAGAATATTGCCTTATTAGAAGATACTTATTCTAGTAGTGCTAGCAGAAAAAAAAATAAAAATATTTTCCTACAAGGAAAAATGCAAGCAGAATGTTAAATAAAGTTCTAAGATAGCAGAGTAAAAGAGTTTTACATAATAATTCATTTTTTTAATTATTATTATTTTTTTAAAGCTATCAAAAATAAATATCAAATCAAAGATCTAATGATCATTTACAGCATTTAATGATTTATCCTTCTTGCTTTGGAATCCTCTGGCAAAGAACAACCTTTCTAGGCAGCAGCTTTTCCCAGTAAAAGCCAGGTCTCAGCTCCCTCTCAGCTTGCCTGCACTTGAGCTGCTGCAGCTCATTTTAGCTATTGCCCAGTGGGCAAGCAAGTATTGCCTGACCTAGCTTAGCTTTGAAGTACGCTATTATTACTGAGGCTTTTCTTTGTTAATTATATATTTTGGACTACTGGGGTATTATTCAATAAAGAAGAACTGGACTAACGATAAACTCTTCACTCCATATGTATGATGTGTTCCCTGTTGTCCAGAACAAGACTTGGAGCGTGACCCTGCAATCCCTTGTGTCTGATTCCCGTGGACAAGTCAACAGCACATCCTGATCTGCTGTCTTGAGGGCTGCTGGTAGAACTAATGTGTGGACATAGCATCAGAACTGTGCAGTAGACAACTTTTTGATTTGCTGCTCTTAAATCCTACAAACTCATTTCCAAATCATTGAAATTCTGGGAAAAGGATTAAATAGTCTGGAAATATAACTCCTGGTTTTATTCTCTGCTAATGTAGTGTTTCAAAATTAAACTTGAAAGGAGCTGCTTTCCCTCTTCCCTGGATCAAAACACACATTTTGAACAACTTGCTAATAATAGATGTGGCCAGCATACAGGGCTACCTGCTACTTCTTGGGTAGGGCAGGTATTTTTATTTGTTCCAGTATTTCCTGTATCGAATGTGAGATATAAATGCTCATATTTCAAGAAATCTTACCCTGCATAAAAGGCACCTAATCAAAGCTGACCAAGTGGTTAGAAAAACAGGGCATGAAACTAGGCTAGAGCCAAGTGCATAATGAAGGAACAATTAAATGTGCAGGAAGGAAACATAAAGTTAGGATGCGATCCTTAGGATAGCAGCTAGGCAGGAAAAGACTTGGCATTCGGCATGCCAGAAATACACAGGGAAAAAACAATAACAGCTTGCAGTGAGGAGCATAACAGTTCTCATCAGGATGAGTGACAATCATCACCGAGATGAAGCAAAGAGCCACTCTGCAGGAGTTGTGGGTCTTCGTGTAATTTGCATTGTGCAACTTCTGTGGCTGTGCAGGTGGGCTCAGCACCAGCTCCTGTCCATGCCAATTTGCTGCTCTCTCAAGGTTTTCTTTTTGCACAGCTCCCAGAGGACCGAAGCTGTCATATAGAACATTTCTACTGTCCCAAATCTGCAAATTGTAGGACTGGAGATTCCTATGAGGATTCTTGATGTTCTTTATGACATTCTCATGTCATCATGAGGCACTCTGGCAAGTATCTACTACACCGTAGGGTACAAAAACATCCATTAACTGTACAGACAAAATATACCCTTTACCAGATGCACTTTCTTCTGACTATTCAGTCAGAATATCCTTTCTGTCCTGCAAATTTCTCCTCCTCCCTGTCCTAATCCATCTCTGCCTCAACCTCCTTCATCCACTCGTTTGCTATCGGCTTGTCCAGCTCCTCTGGTTTTTAGGGTTATACCTATTCCAGCTGACACCCTCAGCTAGACAGTGAAGGCCATTTTTCTGTTCCAGCAGTGAAGAGGAGGCCATTCTTCCGGTAGAAAACAAAAACCATATTGCAGTCAATCTGAATCTCATAATGTAATACTGAAATTACAGCCGTTTTGGAAAACATGTGAGCTACCTGCCTTGCCTCATGAGACATTTTATAATCCAGAGTCTCTGGTATTACAGTGAAAGCCCACAAACTTCCTAAGAGAAGGGAGGTGGTGGCTGTGAAATCATACTTTTTCTAATTCTTATTTAAAAACTCAGTTTTACAGAGCTGTAGAGAAGTAAGTTTATACCAATAATAAAAACTGATTTAAGAATAAGTTTGCATGGTAGGTGTCTGAAGATTTGAGTCACTGAAATGGTAGTTTTCACACTACACATCAAATTGTGTGCTAGATCTCCCCAGAGAACAGTCTCTTTGTTCATTTCTATTCCTGGGCGAGGACCACTATTGTATCTTCCAAAATAATTATTATTCTGTGGTGTGGGGTAGCTATTTTAGTGCGACGCTTGATAGATTTCAATGAATCATGTTTAAACAACCAAAGGGCAAACTAAGAAAAGTTTGGAAGATCAAAAAGTGTGAGAGATTACGAGCATATGACCCAGCATACGTGCTCAGGCTGTTCTGTATGCATGGAATGGTTTTAACAGCAGTTTTTTAATATGTTGCTATAGGCAAATACAGAGAGGTGAAAGCTCTGGTGGCATGAGATGTCACCGTGCCACACCAGCTGGCTTTGCTCTGGAGGAGATGAGCAGTGCTCACGCATCTGCTTGACTGCACGGAGCACAATAACAACTAAGTGAAATAATGGTGGGCATTGATTATCTCCTGTGCCAGCTATTTGCTGAGTGAAGGTACCTCCACAACCCAAAGAATTTGGGCTTCTGTCTTAAATTTTTATGCCATCACTGTGGTTCTTAGATTGGTTTTCTGTGTTGTTTTTTTTCCTGATTTTCTTTGGTACTCCCCCTGAATATATACATATACATACAGATATATTATATAGTGTTTGCAGCGTGATTCAGTTAAGAAAAGATGTAAGAGACCAGAAATCCTTAAAAAAGCTAAGAGACATGGTTATTGAAAGGAGTTTCACAGGACTCTTAAGGGACTTTCCAGGACACTTAGATTTTTACCATGGAGGATATTTAAATTGTTAAAAATAAATTTTAATGTTCCATGCTGATACTATATGTTGCCTTTTGTTGTTGATGGTTGTTTTTTTGCTTGTTTTGCTTTGTTTTTGTTTGTAAGTGTGTGCACTTCGGTAGGAATATCCATACATATTACTCGACATTGAGTAGGTGAAGCTTGGTAAAGCAGTGGTTGGAGGCCGCTGTGCATTTGGATGCTCTGCATCATACCTAAGAGCACATTTTCAAAGTCTCACGGTTTACATAGAAACAAAGATTTTGAACTAAATGAAAACTGGGTTGTAGGGAAAAGCATACATAGATTATTGCCCACAGCAGTTTATCATGAGGAAGCAGAGCATGTTAAAGGAAACGGCATACACAGCAGACAGCAGAACATAATTCATGATTTTTTTTTCTCCACTTTCTTCTGTTCTGAGTCCATTGGTTTCTGAGTCCTAGAAATCCTCTAGGCCTTTCCAGCTCTTTGTATGCCTTCAGTGTGAGATATTACTGAGTCGGGTATCATTCACTCTGATTTGTTATCTCTACTGGCTTTTTAAAATATATATAAAGAGAGAGATTCAGTGGTGTTTTCCACTCAGTTTCTTGTTCTGTTCTGATACCTAATTTTGTTATTTCTTGCCTCCTTGGGTGGGTTTTTTAACACTTTTGTAGAAATCTTTACCCCATTGCTTCTTCTTTGGTCTAGTTCACATCAAAACTAAGCAGAAAATTCCTGTAATTATTAGAGTCCTTATTTGTTTGTAATGACATTTTTTGATACTGTTTACTCTGGGAAGCACAAAACACTGAGTTATAGGTTGTCGAGTACAGCATATTCAGTTTCAAGAAAAAGGATGTATGAAAAGGCAAAATAGGAGTTCTTTAAAAACTCAGAAGATATGGTGGCCAAAAGGTCTCAACAGAGAAAGTCAAAACGATAAGACCTAGAAGTTATACCAGTAACTGCAAAGCACTAAAGGTCAAAACAGAAAGAAAATAAATTATTTACTGGAAACAAATTTATGAAACAATTACTAAATCGCAAAGCTGGGATGAGAGGAGATAGAAACTGGCCACAAGTTTTATTCTGGTTAAGGTGGAGGTGGGGAAAAATGCTGGTTGATACTACGTGTAATTAGAAAGTCTTCCGAACAAGGCTTTAATTTTTTTTGATGGAGCAGCCTAAAAAAAATAAATAAATGACTCTGTTGGTCCCCCTAGCGTTCAGAGACAGTGTGTGAGGACCAAAAGGGAACAGGGCTGAAGAAACTTGAAGTTGTGCAGAGCAGGGTGTCAAAAAACAAGACAGAAGACTTTCGGAGCTAGAAAGAAGTACTGCAGCGGGAAGTGAGTGGGAGATGTATTGGCAACAGAGAAGGCTCCGAGCTTTGAGACAGAACTTTTCTTGGTGACATTGAAAACACTCCGTGAGGCATTTGCAAGTAATTCGCTGTATTGATTCTGTGCTCAGCGTGGAAACGATTATCGTGTTTGTGCACCAGCTACTAAACATGCTAAGCTGTTTTATCAGCATCTTTTAGTTTTAATATTCTGCACAATAGCCTTTTGCCACTGTAGTCCCATGCAGAGAGAGGAATTCTAATCCCCACTTGTACCTGATTTGATTTTATTAACACATTTTCTCTCTGACTGACAGGCTCCATTCATTACATTATGAAACCCAAATTAACCCCAGGCTCTGTGTTCTGTCATTGCTTGTCATGGTCAAATCAAACTAACTCAAATTATTATTATTATTATTATTATTATTATTATTATTATTATTATTATTTTTTGGCAGATTCCATTATTTAACATAAGGATTGAACCACGTCGCTCAGCTCTTCTGAAATACTTCGGTGGTTCATTGCAAATAGCTTTGAACAGATCAGAATACAGGTTTCTTAATATTCACTGTAGAATTAGCAAAAGTGGCTGTTTTGAGGCCAGGAGCCCATAGCTATCCCCACATGTTTGTTTCCTGGGTGAGAGGGACTGAGTTCTCATGCTGTTGCACAATGAAACCAATATGGCTCTGAAGAGCTTCTGCAGCATTAGTCAGCCAATTTTGCAGCCTTTTCTATTCACGAGGGAGAAAAAAAAAAAAATCATCCAACTTTTAAATTTTCTAAATGAGGTCTCCTTCCCTTTCTTTGAAAGAAAATAGAAAGCTTGTTGCCTGGTAGAACTCAGCTGGGGCCTGTTACCTGAGAGTGATTAGGAGAACATGCTTTCTGCCCACTCTTTTCTCAGTCAGGGAGCACTTCTCTCCTCTGGAAAAAAAAAGATGGGACAAAGCTATTGTTGCTGACCAGCATTTTTCAATCAGGTCATCTTCCCTCTTTTTAAAAATCTAAAGAAGAATATTGTAGCGGCTCCTAGTTGTTCTTCTTGAAGGGCTTTTTGAATGTCATTTCATTAAAGGAAAAAAAAAAAAAGAAAAAAAAAAAAAAAAAGAAAAAAGATTTTATCTAGGGATATAGTCATTCTTGTAAGAGATGGGAGATCATGAAAATACATTAGCTTTTTATTTTTCAGCTGTAATTGTCATCTTATCAGGTCTCTCAACTTCGGACTTTTGGTGTTCTACTATTCATTTTTTTCAGTTTTTAGTTGCTTCTCCACAGCTTTTTATCAATTTCTACATTTTATATTTGCTGTCTCCATCTTTGAAGAATGCAATTAAATAATTTCATATGAATAATTTCATATGAACTTAAATTAACTCATGTATATATGAAATGAAATGGTAAACATAGCTAACAAATGCTTCCTTATCAATGCAGACAGCACATGTCCATGTGATTGTGGATTACCAAAGCTAAAGTGATTGCTGAAAGTCTAGGAGACATCGGTATCTTAAATATGGACTTCATATGTTTCTGGATATTTATCAGTTTTAAATTATGCTTTGGGTGTAAATAGCCATATTTTAATAACCCAGATGGTCCAGTAGTCCATTTTGTGAGTCCCCTGACCTGCCTGACACAGTGACGCTCAGGATGTTGTGCCTTCTGTCTTCCTGTATCAACGTAAGCAGGAAAATAACTCCACTATAACCTTTCCCATAGGATTATGCCCCCTCTAGGTAGTTTCCTAAGTGCAGCCTGTTTTTGAGTCAAGTTGGCCATTTGCTGTTACTAGGAGGCCTCCAACACCGAGCACTGATGCGTTAGTGCCAAGGAGAATAAAATTTTTATGAGAGCTGCTTTATACAGTTGATAGTGAGTTCCTCGATTTGTTTTTTTCAGGAACATCTTCAGGAGCATCTATAAATTTTTCATATGTAGGAGATAAAATACACGACAGACAACCATCCAGTAACAAATGGTACCATCTGAAAATGGGAAGTTATGATTGTCATATTTTAAAGTGCACGGTTTTATGCTGAGGTGGAGGCTGCACAAATTGCGTGGATGTGGATCCACATGTGTGCCATATCTCAGGTTTCTCACGGAAAGCGGTGACACTTCGCTCCGAAGGCTCCTTTAAGTCATCCTCCTGTTACATTGCACTGGCTGAGGGAAGTAATCACATACTGCAGATACCTGGCTGGAACACAGAAGCATTATTATTATATATATAATATTTGTAGTGGGTCTCCTAAATTTGAGATACATTTTGCTAATGAAATGGACAGATTTGCATATTTCCTATTTTCCAAACAATCTTCCTTCTTCTTTTACCAATGTGCATAACGCTACCTGGACTCTGCGACCTTCCTGCGCTGTGTTCTTGATGTTTGACAATGCAGATCCGAGTTCATCAGGCTGACTGCATTGTGGAGCAGCAGTAGCAAAAGAGCAACTCGACGCAGCGGTATCAGCCTCATTAGCAGCAATAATGGGCTCTTAGGGCAGTCTTGATTCCCGTCTGATTTTAATGGCACAGCTTTTTCTGTCTTTTTGTGTGTGTGTGTGTGTGGAGAAAGCATGAAGTCAGAGAACTTTTGTAGTCAATAAAATATGGAGGGTTGCAGGTACACATTTCTTATTCTCGAGGTGTAGTTCCCTTTGTTCTGAAGAGTAGACCATTGTCAATAAAAAAAAAGTGTTTGATGGGAGATTTTCATTAGGAAACTCTGAAATTGAAATATTCAGGTCAGGAAGAGCACACTGTGGTAGTCAGCATTTGGTTTGAACTTCTGAACATTGGAAAGGGTTTTGGAGGTACCGCTTGAAAGAAAGTACGTCTCTGATCCTGGATGGTCTCTCAATTTATTAAAACCCTGAATGAACTAATAAAGGCACTTCAGAGAACATTATACATTGTAAAAAGTGAGTAAAATAATATTGGTCCCTTAAAAGTTCTCCATACGCATTTTTGGATTAAGTTTTGGACGTAGTTGTATTCTTTTTTTTTTTTTTTTTTTTAGTTAAACTTGGTAGGCAGCCTGGGTCTGCAGAACAATTGGATTTTCAGTGGTTGACACATTGCTGGATTTTGCCGGTATAATTCTAATTCTAATTGGGAGCCCTGTTAGCAGTCCTTACATCGGAGGACGATCCCACCAGTTTTGTTCTCATTTGTATTGAAGTAAAGTTCTGTTTTTGCCATTCTGAATTTGGGCACAGCTCAGCTTGATCTTGTACTTGGTTCTCACAAGGAAATCATCTTCTCTTTCCATTTTATCCTTACTCCAAGGTACCGATATCATTCCAATTACACACTAGTGAATTCTAGAAGTCAGCCAAAGTTTCCTCTCTTGTGAACCAAATGGGTTGGGGTAACATAGCATATAATGGTAGTAGGGGTGTAATTCTTCACAATTCCAGCTTTCATGCCAGTGTAGCTATCATCAAGTTGCAGCTTGTTATGCTGATCAGGCAAGAGGTCTCCAAAGACACAACTGCAGGAACACGTGCCTCTTTACTAAAAATGGTGGGAATCCAGGCTTTACGTGTCTTTTACCTATCCTTCAGTAAAACTGTACATGGGGAAGTGCTCCTCCAACTCTTTTGGGACAGAGAGTACCAACATCACATCCCCCAGGCGTTACTTTATTTACTGAACTCCTTTGTTATTGATCTAGCAGTTCAGGGTTGGTTTTTGACTATAATGGCCGTGTCTGTGAAGTGAGTCCAAAGCATTGCAGTAAAGTTGAGGATATATTTCTTATGCCAGTAGCTAGTATCCTGCATCTCATCTGCATCTTGTAGCTGAATTGCCTACTGTATAGACAAGTAGAGAGAATAGAAGTGAAATAAAATATAAAATAAACTATCTAGTTGCCACACCAACCTTTATGTCACCTGAATAATAACTTTTATTTTATGTTCCAGTATTCTATTGGATTTTACTTCTTTACTGCTATCCCAAAATCCGAATCAGGTCTGGAGCCTCAGCTGTGCTACGAAATGCACAAGTCAGTGCAGCAGCATATGGTCCTTGCAGTGAGAAGCCAGTTTGGGGGAGATGCTGCAATAGGATCTTGTGACAGGGTTGGTGCTGCCCTGTGCTCTGAGCTCTGCCCAGCTGGACCAGCTGGGTCAGGGATGGGCAGAGCCTGTGCAGAAACAGCAGAGCCTTGCTGAGCACAGTCAGACTCCAGGGAATTTCCAGAAAGGTTCGTTCTCATCTGCTTTCACTGTCTCCTGTGTTGCAGTCAGTGCATGAATGGTCTGGGGGAAGGCAGGCAACTGGTGAGAAATTACTTCCCCACTGATCATCCAAAGACATATGTGCATAAGGCTACACATAATTATTTGTACTGACTGTTGACCTGCAAAAAGTACAGGTGAAAGCCTACGCATGAGCAGATGTGCTGACATCTGTTTGTTACCTGCTTCATATGGGGCTATGTGGGGAATTCTTTCATTAAATGATATTTTGGTTTGGAATATTTGCTTTCTTTGCCTTGTAAAATTTGTTTTTAGAGAATAAGATTTTTAAAACACCTATCTCTTCCTCATTTTGATTTCCAGGTTTTTTATTTTTTTTTTTAATTCAAAAACATTTTTGTGGATACATTTCACATTCCCATAATAATGAAATTCTTAAGCAAGCAAGCCACATGCACAATTGCATGTACTTAAAAATATTCCCCCAAACAAAAAACTTCACCTAAAATTGCAGAAGGAATGTCACATAGGAAATACTGAAATAAATGTGCAAGTTGCAGCAGCACTGTAAATATGGCTTATATATTCATGCAGCTCTCTCTGCAACTTGTGACATCTTTCATATGAGTGTCACCTTTAGGAGGCTATTTTTGGCAATGAAGTTTCAGCATGGGATTTTAAGGGTAACAGTGGGTATTGGATATATTCTCGAGAGATCACCTTCACATTCCCTCGAATATTTCTAGGCGCATTAAAAAAGTGAGTAGTATATATTGCTGAATAGTTATGCGCGCTTGTTTTATTCGTCCTCATAAAACCGGATTCAGTAAAAACTTTGCCAGTGCTGTGGTACATTTTTCAACAGGATTCAAAGCCATTACTTTCTTTGGATAAACAGCAGTAAGTACAAATCTCTAAAAGACGTGTAGGAAAATATTCAGGCACCTTAGCGTTTGTTACTCACAGGATACCTAAAGCAGTAGAGTTGTACAGCCAGAACTAGAGAAATGTTAATGCAAACCCTCATATCCACAGGGGCTGGAATTAGCCACCGTTTACTTTCTTTAGCCATGAATGGGGAGAAGAGGAGAAATGTATGAAACTTAACCAACTCTTAGTTTTTCTTTCTTCAAATATTGTAAATCTGGTACGCATTTCGGGAACCTGCAGGTTCCTAAGGGGTTGCTGTGTAAAAAGCTGCTTAACAGAGCTCTGCAAACTCCGCTAGCAAAGGCTTTGACATTTTCATGGCTTGTAGAGAAGCTGGTCATTACAGTGAGGCTGCTAAATTATGGATGCAATTTTTGTCTCCCAGTTCTTCAGTGCTAGTGCTCCCTATAAACTTTGAGGAAATTTGAGGAGAAAGTATTGGCTGGCTGAATGGCTCCAGGAGTTACAGGCTTTCATTTCTAAGCTGTTTATGGATTTCTAGAGTTAGCCTGCACCTTTTTTGGGCCATCCCAGTTGGCAGACTGGTCTCCTGCTCACTTGAGAGCTCGTTCGAGGAGGCAGCAGAAAAATAATAATAATAAAAAAACACTTATTTTCCCTTTCTGCACACCATCCCTGGTTTGATGATCCCTTACAGAGCTCTGCTTTTGTCACTGCAGTACTCTGTGTGCAGAGCCTCAAGTCATGAGGCAGATGAAACAAGGAGAGAGAAAGAATTTTAAAAAGGAGGAGGCAAATACTGTGACACTCTGCTTTGCTGCTTCCTTAGCACGTTTCCTGTCAGAATTTGGCTTAATAAATAATGTTGTAAATCTATATTTAGAATGGGAAATATTTTAGCAAGAATTAAGACTCAGCACAACCAAATCTATTTAAATGCAGCATAATTGAAATGTCAACACAGTCACGAAATGCCTCGAGGTGTTTCTTCCGTGAAGGCTGGATATGACACAAACTAGATGTGTGACTGCTGTGGTACAGAATAAAGCCTTCATGTACTCCTCAATCTGATCTCACGCTCACCTTACTGAATGTTTGAAAATGCTTGGCTGAAGTCTGGCTGCCACTGTGGTCCCTGCCCTTCCCTTCTGTCAGGGCATCTGACAGTGCAGAGAAGACTTTGATCGTGGAGGAGACAGAAGCTGAGCAGCTCTCCATTCTCACCAGCCAGGAGCCTTTCCTGCTGAGAGGCCTGCCATTTGTTTGCAGCTCCTGCCTCATGTTACAGCACAGAGCTTTTGTCTTCTCAGTGAGGCTTAGTGGGTGCTCTTCATTCAGGAAATGTAGCGGGGACCCTGTTTTCCTCCAGGTGATGGTTGTTTCTTCATTTAGCTGCCGGTGGAGTGGCAGGTGCTGGTGGAGCATCACGTTAGGTGGGTCTGAAGTGTGCTGCCCTCCTGGCCTTCCGATGGAAATGATCCCACAGCGAGCAATTCAGTCACAAGCAAAGATGGTGTCTTTTTTTTCTCTCCCCAGTCACCCTGCTGGTGCTGCTGGAGAGGGATGGGTCATGGCCATGGGGTCCCCTGGGGTTATAGTTAGACCAAGTTTCATTTGTGTCTGTCCTGGCTCTAGATTTCAGTCTGCCTGGGCAACATGTCTTTTTTCAGCAGTTGGTAGGCAGAGAAGAATCCGACTCTTGCTTCATGTGGCAATACATTTTTTTTATTTTTTTTATTTTTTTTTTTTTCAGAGGTTAAGTTCAGCTAGATCTTTATTAGCAAACTGTGATTTCAGGAGGAAAATGAACTTGACAACTGTTTTAACAACCTGGATGTTTATGTATGTTGTTGGTTAATGCCCAAAGTCAATATTTGTTAAGTCTGATTGATAAGAATATGTGCCTTTCATCAAGGTCAAATTAATTTGTGGAAATTTGCCTTTGCTTACCATGCTGCTTTTGCATAGAATCCCTGTCAGACTTTGCTAAAACTGTGCAGGCATTTTCTCATTTAAATTATGATTATCTTCACAACTTCCCTGTGAACGTTACCTCATTTGAATGGTTTTTTTTTTAAAGGATGCCTCAGATTGGATTCTGGTTCAGTCAGGTAATGAATTACCTGACCTGACCTAATTCATTAATTCTAATAGTATCTGAAGTCTTTATTTTATTCAAGGCTCCTCTGATAGACCTGTCTTATAGACATTTTTGTAATGTCCATTCATCAGCTACTTAAAGGACATAACTTGAAACTGGCTGTGACTGCTAGGATGCACACTGTCTGCTTGTTTGGGTTGTGTACTGGTTTAGGCTTTCCATGTGTGCTGAAGGCTGCATCAGGCAGATGTAAGGGGTAGTGGATAATAGTAATGCTTGGAAAGTTCTGAAACTATATATTAAATATATATGGTGAATCTATTTTATCTCTTTCAAGATGAAATTGTGTTTAAACTCCTGTTTTCACAGTGTAACTATACAGTGTGTTGTACTATAGTTCTTAAGGTACAATATTTAGCATAGGACTATGTAAATGACGTTGCTTTATAACTGAGGTCTCTAAAGCATAGATTTATGGTATACAAAAATGGAGAATTTTCTCTGATATTTTATATATTTTCTATATTACGGCAAACACAAAAGCCATGCCATGCAATAATGAAGTCGATTATGAACACAAACAAAGCCCCCACCTCTGCTGCTCTCTTCTTAATGGAGATTTATCTCTTGATTTTCTGTATTCTCCTAATGTTCACGTCTGTTATAAGTTGGTCTCTACTGGATGTTCCCGAAAATGGTGCATCCATGGATTACAGGCATACAAGATGTGTTTGTGTATAGCTGGCTGTGAGGAAAATCCAGGAGGAAGAAGAGTTTTAGGGAAGAGACAAGATGACAAAGTCAGGTTACAAAAAGAGTAAGTTAACATCAGAACTAGAAAAGAAAACCAGGAATTTCTGTTGCCATATAGAGAACAGATTGTCTCACAGTAAAAGAAAGGCACATGCAAAAAATATAATTCTGTACCAATGAAATAATCAAAACTGCTTATGAACTGAAGCTTAATCACTGCAGGCTGCTGCAGTTGCCTTTTCCTTTTGAATTTGGTGAGAATTATGGATAGATGCACAGAAGAAAATGAACTGCTGAAGTTGGTACTGGTTACTGCTTCAGGAGCCCTCTGAAATGTTGCTGTGACTTATACACAGAAAAAAAAATGTGATTTAAGTACATGAAAAACTGCATCTGCAGTGCTTCAGATGATGGTAGGACAGGTCCATTTGGTTACCTGTCTTGAGGGTTGGTGGTCTCTGTAGCTGCTGTCCAAACAACAGTCACCAAAGCATGAAACAAATATATTTATACATATATTTAATATATGTTAAATAGCTTCAATTGGCTATTCAGTAGCTTTGATGGTTGGATCAGATGATATTGGAGGTATTTTCCAACCTTAATGATTCTGTGATTCTAATTAATAGTACACTTGTAGTCAGGCAACACTGAGGTGTGTTAGATAATGAATTTTCTATTCTGACTTGCTCTACAGCCTCATTAATAGGAATGGGAATGGAAAAGTGCTGCAAAATATTAACTAATTGCCTTCTGAAACCTCTGTTTTTCACATGTGGTAGTGGAATTCTTTTTCACAGCTGTGAGTATTGCATATTATTTTGTTAGTGGGAGAGACTGTCAGAGGCAGTTGGAATGAAGAGACTTTTGCTTCTGGTTTCCTTTGTTCAGTGTGCTGGGCTGAGGACAGTTAAACATGTTGGAAGAAGGAGAAAATGGTGCTTTTTGGTGTTTGATTACTTGAGCAAGTTCTGGATGGAGAACTTGGGCAGAGCACTGGGGAGACAGATGGGGAGCATGCAGCACCATTAAAAACTGAAGAATCAAAAAGAAGAAAAAAAAAAACTTGCTTGCTGCAAAGACTAGACCCAAAAACCTGGAAGGAAAAGAAGGAAGCTTCCCTAGACAGGAATGTCACAATTTGTTCAACACCAAAGCCATTGAAATTTGATGCACCTGGCAAAGAACACAACATAAACACCTCCTTTGTTTGTCTGTTTGAGCAGACCTTATTTTTCGTTGTTTGCAGAGATGATAGCTAAATTAATCACTTAAATTTAGATTTAAATGCACAAAATAAATATTTTCCTGAGATATGGTGAATAGCTATAGTTCCCATCAAATAATTTCTTCTAGCAGCTAGAGTTAAAAAGTGCTCAGTGCTTGTGAAATTCAACTAATTAATTTAGGAAGTAGTTGAAATAAAGGCTTTGGCTAGAAAAGAGGAATTATTTTCTAAAAAGTAATTCAAAACCATCACAATCCTAAGTTTTATTTTGTATCTAGCAACTGACAAAATGTTGCTGGATACAGCTAATAGCTGGCTCCATATTATAAGTATTTATCAGTTTTAGGTTTCATCTCCAAGCATTGACAGAAAGCAAGGCCTTCAGAAAAACAGAGAGATCCAGGTGTTGCTGTAGAAGATCAATATAGAAATATCTATGTAATATTACAATACAAATGTGATGTTATCTGATACAAATGAATAAATATAATCAAGCCATAACAATCAGTTACAGCAGCTGCCATGGGTAGCTAAAGCTGCCTGTTAGCCAAAACAAACTGACAGCAAAGGAATCCAGCAGATCCCAAGGTGCAGCAGGAAGCACGAGTTCAGGAGCAGGGTCACACCTCAGATTTCTTCGGAGTCAATTACATACTCAAAAGCAGCGTTGCAGAGCTAAGTTTCCTGGCTGGAATAAACATCACTTTATCCAAAGGAATCCAGGTGTGTTTGGGGCTGCTTTGTAAAGAAACGTGGGGAAAGCACAGAAATGCTGCTTTGCTGTTGGCACAAGCGAGGCCCTTCAGCTACCTGGAAGTAATGATGCACACGGGTGCTACCAACCAGCCGCCCTACTTTCTGTACTGCATTGAGTTAGCCCACGTCTATGAAACCGAGGGGGTAAAAAAAAAAAAAAAAAAAAAGATTCAGTTGTACTGATAGTTTTTACCAAACAAACATGCTTTTTAAAATAGAATGTTTATATCACATTAATGTAAGAAAAAGCGGAGGCGAGCTGTACACACTTTAAATTTAGCTACCACTGAAAATGCTTCCCCAATTTAATTTTCGGTTTCTGTTTTCTTCATGAAACAAAATAATTATTCTTCACCTGTTTTAAATCACCTCTTTAATTGCCTTTTTATTTTTTACAGTAATAATGTATTAAGAGTTTCTGGAGTAGAGATTTTGCTGAAATTCATGTGCTTAATAGTTTTGTTTTTATTATTATTAAAAGTCACTAAATAAATAGGGGACTTCTTTTTTCTGCTCAGCTACTCCAATGTTACCTTTAACTTTGGGCATACCTAAGCTTTTCTACAGGGCTTGGTAACAGAAAAAAGTAAGATGATGATTAACAGCCTTGTGTAATGTACCAAGTTTCTTTCACTCTCGTTTTGTAAATACGTGTGCATACCTCTTCACATAAAACAGATAAACATGATTCAGGAACATAGTCTGCCTCTTGTTCTTCCATCTGGTGAAGACCACAGAAAATAAATCAGTAATGAGAGATTTTGTCCAATTTCAAAACCGTATTTTATTAGGGCAAAACACAACTCATTATGAAAATCTTCAAATGATGTGCACAATTTACAGCGTGCTGGAAACAGTCTCTTATAAGAATCATTTTCAAAGAAGTAAATATATCTGTTCTTCATTTTCAAGTGATAATGAACTTAGTAAAAACTTAGTAAAAATTTACTTAAAATAGTAAGAGAAGCAGCGGTCCCCACAAAACCTGTTGCAGTGCTCATTGTGTTGTGCCCACCCCTTGGCACCATTGGACTGGCCTCTAAAAAATCAGAAGCTTTTGAAAAGGAAAATGGAGAAAAAAGAAAGAGATACTTTTTCCCCCCCTCACTTTTTCTTTTTTCTCCCTCCAGAAGCCAGGTGAAAGCTGGGTTAACTTTTAATGTGCCAGAGTATAGTAACCAAATGCTGAAGTAATACACGAAGCCCTTTTGTAAATACCAAGGCAATTTCTTATTTATTCTTCGGAGCTAGAAATAGGGGCTGATCTTTGTACTATAGTTTATCCTGTAAAGTACATCACCTCAGTCACTCATTTTCCATTATCTGCTGCAGCTGTGCCTCTAATAATCTGAAGTTGGTATTGAGAATTTTTATATCATGTTATATCAATTTATTTATCAGCTTTTTCTCCTTACACCTTGGAGAATGGAGCTAAAGAGGTGGGCTGTGAGGATGGAGTTCATTTACATTGTCTCTCCCAATAAAATGTGACTTCTCCCATGATAGACTGCACGTTTTCCTCTTCGTATATGCGTAAAGGTACATGAAGTTACACAAAAAATATAACCTTTACCCAACCATAAAAAAATACATGGAGCAGATTATTCATCACTGGAGTATGCTACTTACCAGTTCCTTGCTTTAGAGGATGGGCTCAAGGAAGGGCTTTACTTGGGGCTGTAGAGACTTGAAGGGCTTTGGAAAAAAAAAGGCACTGAAACAACAGCTGGGGAACTTGTAATGAAAAATAATCAATGTCATTGTCCTATGGAAAATATTTAGTAAAAATTAGATTAAGCTTTCCTATGTATTATTTGTGCCTGGGTCAGTGGCATGTATGAGCAATACTGGTAGGCAATTCTGAGCAGCGCGAGTTGCTGCTCTGGATAGATGACTGACTTACAGCTAAATGAAATAATGAATGAAAAGCAATTTTTGTGCTTCTGCTGCTTTCAATCTCGTCAGCGCTGAATCAATTACACATTGCCAAAGGCTCAAGTCTCGTTAGTTGGGTAAGATATAAGAAAAACAATGAGGAACGATGAGTCATGGCAAAATGGTTGGAAACAGTACTTTACAAGGTTATTGCTAATTTCATGTTTTCACTGGGCGCTGTACGTATAAGTAGTTCCTGCAGAAAACTTATAGCTAAATAATCCTAGCTGGATACAAGGTGAGATGAAAACAAAATGCCAAACAGACATCAGGAGAGTAGGTGTAATTCAGTGCCTTTCTAGGCTTTGGGATTTGAGGGTTTGTATTTTCTAGCTTTTTTGAACACCTGCATTTCTGCACACTCACATTCATAAGACTCATGGGTTCATAGCACCCTGAGAAGCAAACTGATAAGAAAACCACTGGCACCATTATTTTGAGAACTGGCACCTGTGAATCTTTGCAGACACTGGCAACAATGTACAGCTCCGTGTGGGATTTGTCATGGGATGGGCACCTCCGACGGGACAAACCCACTCCAGGAGCCACCTGGCAACCTGACTCTGCTTGCTGCCGAGAAAAAGCCTCTTTAGCCAGCAGACGCTGTAAATGGGGCTTGTAAAAAAATATGTCACTTATTCCAGCCCCTGCCACAGCTCAGAACTCCATATATCTGTCTCCCCAGAAAAAAAATTAAAAAAAATAATAAGTATTGAGTACGAATTTTATTTCTCCGGTGTAGTTTTTCCTTGCTGCTAGTTTTTAATTCCCTTCTAGCTTAAAGCCCTCTCTCTTATCCTTCACTGGCTTTAGTTGTACACACAAAAAAATTCAGTTACTGAGTCACACATTTGGTTCTCTGGGATCTGTTGCTATTCAATCCCTTTATGTAATTGTTCCAAGTCCTTGTCTGAGTTTCCAGGCAGGCACTGCCTCGTGAGCCTGAGGTTTCTGCTAGGCATTTTTTTTTTTGAGGATTTTATCTATCAAGTGAAGTTGTATTCATGAAGAGAAGTAATTTCGGAGGTACTACTTCCATGAAGAGGCATGAAATTGGACGTTGGAAAAAGCTATTATAGGTGTCTTTTATGATTTCAAAATGATTTAATTATGTTTTTCCACATAACTGAGAAGTGAGCAAAGTAAATAAAGATGCTAGCTTTTTTTTTTTTTTTTTTTTTTTTTTTTTCCCAGTATCAGGAAAAGAAAAAAAAATAATAATAATCTTTTGGCCTTTCTGGAATGTTTTAAAACTCCCACATCATTTCCAACCCTACTGCACCATTATATCTGCAGTGCTAGCAGAGGCAACAGAAGCAAGGCACAGGCTAACCTGGCCCTTTTCCTCTACAAACTGTCATTCCAGAAGAGGACCAAGATGTTTTCGTGTGCTATATAAGGTGAAAGTGACATTGCAACTGCTGGGCTGTATGTATTTGAGACACAACGGAGAATGCCAACTTGCCGGGCAATGGACATTTTTAAGGCTTGTGTGCAAGCTTTGTATCCTGCTTTGCTCATTTAAGGGTCAGTCTGGCAACACTGCCATCCCATTTTCTTAGAGCAGTGAATTAGGTTGCCAGCTAAAACCCCTCCACTCCCTGCATGCATCTTCTTCCAAATCTGTGACTGTTACTGAGAGAGCTCTTGCAAATACTGTTATTTCTCAGCAACAGTCTTGGAGATTTTATTTTGAATAAAGGCTGGATATTTTAAAATATTTTTATTCTGATTCGTAATATCAACAATTTACTGTGAAGACAAAACAGAGCTGAAAGCAGAAAAACAGCTCTTGTCCAGATGGGTTTAGTGCATAAGAAATCGTGAGTTGTACACGTTTGCGATACCTGATTTTGGGCTCCACTGTTCAAAGGTACCTGCATGTAGAATTACCTGGGATATTAATAATCCTGAGCAGTGTTGGTTTTGGATTTGCTTTTTGCTTTTTTCATTTCTGAATTATCTTTGAACAAATACAGGAAGGTTTATTTTATTTTTTTTTCCTAACCTCTGCTACTGATTTGCAGGACATTTCATTGCCACCAAGTTTATTCGCTAATGAAACCTGGTCACTTAGAAGCCAGTACATTGTAGTTAGATAACAGTAAAAGTCATTCTTATTGAAATGTATTGCTTAATGGAATTTTAGTCTTTATTAAGCCGAGTATCCAGTGGAGCAAGCAAGCTAAGTGCCCTACAGCATAAATGTATAATGCAGTCTTCAAGACACATTATTGTTATCCATACGCATAGCACTTTTGTGAATTATGTCTGTTTAAAATAATATGTAGCTGACCACCATCTGCCTGCATCTCACCACAGGTAATCAGAAAGTGATCAGTGATGGCTGAAAGGCTAAAAGGATGCCAAGGAGCAGCAGGCAATTAACCTTGCTTGATTTGAGGGGGATCGATAGGCACTCATGACCATTAGTGATATGCAGGCAAAGATGAGCCAATCTAAACCAAGAAGATTGGTGAGACTTATAGTGCCTTCTAGTGTGTCTTCCAAGATGTGGAAGACATCAGAATACCGCTTTCTTTCACCTTGCTCAATGGTTTAAACATTACTGCCTGCAGAGATGGCATAAGGTCCAAGCCTAGCAGCCACAGGGATAAATGAAACACTTTCTATCGATTTCATTAGGCACAGATAGCAGTACTGAGAATTGCAGTATTAAGAATTTCTGCTGAAGCATTTTGTACAAGGTAATTGACTGAGGTTGGATGAATTAAGACCTCATGTGATGATCTGGGTCTGTGGTTGTAGCACACAGCATCGCTTGCTGTTACGGATTTTACTGCATTCCAGTATCTTCCCTTAGTCACTGGATATAAATCGGCCTTGAAGCAGTACGAGTCCTGCTCCGTACACCAAAGTATGCAGAGCTACTGTGCTGGTCACTTCCTTCTGAGCAGTGTGGGTGCCTTGCTTTGTAGATGCTCCTTGGGGTTCCCAGAGCAGAAAGGTTTCTTGTGTGAATGGCCTTCCACAGTTCCTTTCTAATTAATATATCACTTAAAAACCTTCAGAGTATTGTTCTGGTCTATTTTATAATAAAAACTGATTAGCATAAAATGGCAACAGACACTACCTTGACAACAATAGTCTCAGTCATGAGTCTTCACTGAAGATATTTGAAAAGAAATCTTTACTTCAGGGCCTTAATAAAAAATTTTTCATTCTACTCCATGGCTTCTCAATAAATATTATTTCAAAATATAAACATTCTCCTTATCTTTATAGGAAACTCTCATCAGAATTGCTTTCTGAACTACAAAAAGTTTTATATAGTATGAATTTGGCACTGAAGTACATTTTAACAAAGAAGATTTCTATTAAACCAGGTGTTATATGATGCCAGAAAACAAATGTATAGGAACTTTTGATTACTTAATGCAAATGGACTTTAACACAATTGTGCTTGAATGAGAAGGGCTGTGTGAGGAGGTCAGATGGATTGGTCATCTGCAAGAGACTTCTTAAGACAGACATTGAGCAGTGATGAAGACATACGGTGATCTGGCTTCCCATCAAGTAGAGCTGGAAATCATAACCATTTATAAAACTACACTAACAGGCACACTTCTTCCACTCGTTTCTAAGTCCTTGTTACCCAGTGGCTAGGTGAGACAGCTGGAGTCACAGGAGCAGACATCACTGGTGAACCTATACTAATGTTGCAGTGGGTTGCTATTACAACAGAACGCTGTGGGGCTTCAATTATTAGTTAATTATTAGTTAATTATGCTATAATAATGCTTCCAGAGCACTCTGAGACTCACTGAGTAGTTTTTAGTTTGAGGTTGTTTTATTAAAAAATGACTAAAATTGTTACTACTTAAAAATTTGCAGTAAATGGTTGGTGTTATTGACATGTAGATATTTGTGTGCATATATTTATTTATTTATTTATTTATTAAAAAAAGGAAGTGTAAAGCCTAATTTAAAAATGAATGCTTCACAGATACAACAACAGTGTGTTTGAGCACATGAGAAATTAACATCGGCAAAATTTGGATAAGGCTGAGTACATAAATATTAGAGTGAACAAGATCATTGAAATACTTGATGGTTAAAGTGAGTGATACTTCAGAAGTAGAAGTGTAAGACAGTATTTCATCAGAGAGTAAGCTTATGCATTATCTCTTATAAAATATATAACTGCTTTTGCCCATGGAAGGTTGCATCTTAGTGTGGTTGATCTCACACTGGGGCTCCCCATGTACTTGTCAATTATGAAATTTAAATGCCTTTTTTTTTTTTTTCTTCCTTCATTTGGTGAAAAGAGCATGCATTTCCTTTTTCCCAGTGTGTGACTTCACTTTCTGTTGAATTCAGATGCCAGAGCTGGCTCTATTTATCATCTAAGTAGATAGCTGACTAGTGCGAGTCTCGAAGGTGACATGCTGTATGCTTTGCCTGAAGAAATGGAGATTTACCGTGCAAGGATGAACAGCCTCCTGCGTCCTGCCAACTCTGTGCAGCTGTCACTGCTGGAGGGAAGTTAGGGTTAGAAGAGATGTGGGAGAGAGAGGAGATAGCAGCTTCCACGGGGAGCAGCCACTGCCTGATCTCCTTTCCCATCACCGTCTCACCTGCAGGCAGAGGGAGGGAAGGGAAAGCTCTTCCCCAGCTCTCCATCTTAACCTCCTTCTCCTCCTGTCATCACCTGCCCTCTGCAGGTAGCACTCAGTTGTGCCCCTTCCCTGTTTCAGGCTGCTGCAGGATGAAGAGGTGGTGGCAGACCTTTGCAGGGAAGGGACAGCCTGTGGGACCCACGGGCTCCCTGAGGTTGGCAGGGACTTTTGGGAGCATCTAGCTGCTGAAAGCAGGGGCACCTCGATCAAGCCGCCCAGCACCATGTCCAGTCTGGGTTCGAATGTCTCCAAGGATGGAGACTTCAGAGCCTCTCAGGGCTTAACCTTATTCACTCCACAGACTGCTCCGCCACAACCACCAAGTTACATTCTGTGTCTCCAAGCATTCCTCAAGCACTGAAATGCAATTTACTAACAAAGCTGAGAAACCAAGAGCTAATTCTGTAAATGGGTTTTAGCTGACTAGGTCCAGATTACTAAGCAGAGCAGCCCAGGTAGCCTGCTCTTGGATAACCACCGGACCTTGCTGTGGTTTATCCATTCTGAACTTTGTTGCCGTGCACAAACGTTGTTAGTTGCTACTTTCACTTCTGGTTTATTAATGAATGTGTTCAGTATCATCAGGCTTCATGTAAGTATCCGTGATACCTCACTAGACACACGTAGTTTAATGATGATTCTATGCAAGACAGTGAACCTGCTTCAGTATGTATTCAATACTGTGAAAACAACTAAAACTATACACTAGTTTATACAAATTTAGATAAATATATTTATTTTTTAAAATCAATATTCTTTAAATTTATATCTTGCATCCACATAAATAGCCATATAAATGGTCTCATCCCTCTAGTCATGAAATCACTTGCCTATTCTGAATTTTCCCAGGTGAACTTCTCCCTAGCTTATGCTTATGCTTGTGTGTGGCAGCCAAGGTATAACTAAAACAGCAAAAGGTCAAAATAATGAGCCATTTCCACTGGTGAAGCTAATATTTTACTACACGCCTACTACCTGCTGATCTCATCTTTTCAAATGTTTTGTGATGCTATGGTTGAAGAGCACCACATAAAACAAATTGTTTTGAAGCTCAGCCAAATATTGTAGGTCAAGATTTAGGCTGGAAGAAGTTTCAATAGCACATCCTTGAAAAATAAATTTATCCACGGATACTGTCCCTAGATGCTATTGGGTAATATTTTGAAGATGGATATTCTCACTTCTGAGAAGGAACACTGACTAGAGTATGGATTTGGAAGATTTGATTCGCTTATTTAAGTTTTATTCTTCTTGCAACATTCTTTTTTTTTTTTTTTCTGATTTTGTTGGGTTGGAGATGACAGAAAAGGAAATCTGTCTTTTTAAAAAAATATCTTGTTAATCACTTGTTACTCAGCAAGACGTGCCCATTTTCATTGAACAATAATCACAGTAAGACACTTCTGGTTTTGAGCAGACAACAAGTTCATTAAACAAGATGTGTAATTTTCTGCTAATCATAAAATTGGCAAATATATTTTAATGTCTATTTAAAATAATGCATTAAGTTGCCAGCATGGACTTTGATGGGAAAATAGATCCGACGGAGGGCTGAGATAAATCAGGTAGAATTTATGAAGTACAGTCTGGATGTCACCATGCTAACAAGTGCTTATACTGGGCAGAAACCTTCACTCTTTCAGGTGAAACTTTCTATGTAAGTTGTTGTTTTGTACCAAGGCTTCCCAGTGTGTAGACATGTACCGATGGCGGTGGACACTGTATAATTAAGACACCCTTTTCTTATTGATGACAACTTATACGACAAATGCTGCTGCCCAGCTTTTACAGGACAGCTTCGTGCTTATGGCACTTGCTCAGGAGATGGGACCCAGCAATACCCAGGTGTGCCTTCAGCCCTTGGGCTATCCCCACCTCTTACCGTTTTCCATAAGTGCTCCCCCTCAGGATGCATCCATCATTCACCGTTTCATATGAAATGGAAGGTGTTCTTGTGTGGAATCAGTGCTGCAGGAAGTCTGGGTTTTGTGGGCTCAGAGGATGTACCTTAGAGTCTAACTCTGCTGCCTGATGATTATAGCAATGGCAAAGGGTAGAAATACTGTAATCTATTAATATATTTTATCCAGTAACTCTTTTATGGAAAATTCAGGAGCAGCCTGGTACGCAGCATAAAGCGCCGTTCTCAAACCAGCCTTAGGAGAAGATTGTGCACTGTGGAGCTGAAGCAAGTAGAGTTACTTCTGAGCAGTCCGGGCTCAGATGTCTAAGCTCTGTGAAGGAAAATGAAGGATTTCGGTTATACCCAGGGCTTACAATTTCCTTTAGGCAGTTCAGTGTGCAAGGTTTTTAGGTTACCATGCAGGGTGGCTGTTTCCTTGTGTGCACACTATATAGAAAACCTTTACTGCCTAACTGATCTCTGGGGCTGGGCACCTGGAGGCTGGCTTGCAGACCTTACCTGTAAATGTCTTAGTCTTTTAGACTTCTGGCAATTGTTTCTAAATGGGTGAGTTATTTGGGGGATGAATAAAAAGCAGCATTAGTCTTGTCTTTTCCCAAGCCTCCCGACCACAAGTTACAAAGCAGCGGTCAATCACCTAGTGCCCAAATGCAGAGGCTGCAGTTTGACCCGAAACAGAAAACAGGTACAGGAATTTATTTATTTAGCCTAAAGGTTTTCTGTGTCCCCTCCCCATATTACATGTTGTTTTGAATTTGTCTCCTGCTTCAGTGCTGAACTTTGGCAGGGGTCACCCATAGCAGGAGTATAAGGTTATGAATCTGATCTTAAATTTCCAAATCTCTTTCTCAGTGGTACATCTACCATAACAGAGTTATGGGCTGAGGAGCGTGACAAAGATCATTATACTTTTGTCATATTTTTATGGTATGATAGTCAAAGGCACTAAAATGACCAATGAATGTAAGATAAAAGCAGGCTGCATTATTTCAATCTAGCAATTGAATTCTATCAATCAAACTACCCTTTTCTGTCAGAGAAGCAAACTGTAGAGCTTTATCTCGTGTAACCAAAAAAAAAAAACAAACCAAAAACAAAAACAAACAACACCAAAAAAAAATAAAACAAAAAACACAACCTTGGGGTAAATTACATTGGAGAATCTAATATATAAAAAGAATTGTACTTCAAAAACAAAAACAAACAAAAACCAAACAAAAACAAAACAAAAAATGAGCTAGGAAAGAAAAATAAGGCTTACAGCATAGGTGTGATAAGGACAGTCTAGACATCAGTGTATGAATATTGAATCATAAAAGCTGAGTGAATAACACAGTGATAAGATCAAGTATATTCATGAAACACAAAGCTGCCAAAAAGAATCCTAATATTTAAGAGAAACAAGAACGCATGTAGAATACAATTAGAAGACTAATTTGGTAACAAGTTCCCATAAGTTTTCCTTTGGGTATGTTTCAGAGACAAGGAAAAAAAAGAATTAATCTTAGTTCCGTAATGAAAAATGATATTTTAGCATAAGATGGTGTGTTGCTTGAGGAATACAGTAGCAGAAAGAACCTCCTGGGTCATGAATGCAGTATATGGTATTTCAGGGGCCTTTCCATATGCTGTTTTTCATGAATTTATCATGATCCATGTTGAAAACATTTATTTTCTGTCCCTGCTGCTTCCATTCAAAGAGCAGTTCCAGAGCCTGATTACAGTGATAGTTGAGAACCTCTCCTTTTCATCCCAAATGTATTAATGAACAATTTGTACCCATTTTGTACTTCCACCAATAACCCTTTAGCTTAAATAGTCTCTCTTTCCCCACTGTTGATCCTCTGATCTATTCATGACTGCCTGTGGTTTTCCTCTCCCAGCACTAACCAACACAGAAACCCACAGTCTGCCCTCAGGTCGCAGCTCTCCATTCCCCTGCCAGTCCCTGAAGCCTTTTTCTGAGCCTGCTCAAGTCTGGGTTTAACCTCCAGGTACCAATTGAGTGGGCACAGCCACAACCAGCTGCATTCGACAAGAGAAGGACTCACTGGTGTCCTGGTCCTTGGTATCATGGCTTTCTCTGTAGGAAGGACACATCCTGATGCTCCCAGAGCTGCCTTTGCTTTTTCCCCAGGCAGCATGGCTGGTAGCTCACAGCCATTCTCTGATGAACTATTTGACATGAATCCCTTGTTTCAAATTGACAAGTCCCAAACTGACAATAGAATCTCTGCTATTGTTCCCTAAGCAAATTATCTTGATCTTAGGACCACAAACTTCAGGCAATTGCTTTGACTTAATCTGGCTCTGTATCACTGGCACTTATCAGCATTGTATGGTCGGCTAATTTTAACACAGGGTGCTACGATGTTGTCTGTACTCCTGCATCATTACCAAAAGAGCTGTACAGGATTTGTATATTATGCATGCACTAATGAAATGTAACTGGGAACCCACTGCAGCCAAAAGGCCTTATTATCATCAAAGTGGCTCAAAAATAATGGCATCTAAATGCACGTTTCTGAGTGTGAATCTAGTCCTCTTACATCCTCTCAGGAAAGGGAAGTCTCACTGAGGCATCTTCTTAAATCCATTCTAGTGCTCAGCAATCCCTCATAGCCAAAAAATATACAGAATTAAGAAAGTGCAAGCTAAAAACAGCCAAAACATGTAAGTTTAGGAACCAGGTGTGAACCTTGTGTGAACCCTGTGTCAGTTGAGGAGGAACTGAAAAAAAAAAAAAAGAAAAAAGAAAAAAAAAAGTTTAGTCAGATCAATCGGTTAATTCTTTCATTAAAAAGCCATGCAAGAGAGGATAGTTCCTTATATCATTCCTTTCGGATGAACTATGATAAGCTGTGTATTGAACACAGCTTGAACACAGAAGGGATAAATGAAGGCAGGATTTTATTACTATGAAATCCCGTGGGAGCAGTTTGTCCAGAAAGCTTACAGCTCCTCTGAGTCTTTGTCAAAGGTATATCACGTCGGGGAGATGCTATCGGCAGCGTCTTGTCCTGATGGACTGCTCTCCTTTGGGCCTGGTACCTGGGCGTCAGAGGAATAGGAGAGTCAGCATGAGATTGGCATGGGGGTATTTGAGAAAGCAGGGGGCTTTTGTGGTAGAGCTGGAGCTCTGCTTTAGAGAGGTTCTGCCATGGGATGTAGGGAAGAAAAAAAGAGTTGTGGGTTTCCTTGTGAGCTTTAAAGCTTACTTCTTCTGCTTTCCCTCCGTTTAGCTTCTTCCTTTAAATCTAGCAGCAGAAATACTGTGCTTTGACAAATACAGGTTTCTGTAGCTGTGTTAAAAATGGAAAGCTTGGTGATGCTCGTTCTTCACTGCCTGCGTACTTCGTAAACCAATCGGTGTTCGGAAAGGGAGATCAGAGTGGGAACAGAATTTTACTTAATCCTAAAGCAAGGTACGAAGGACAAGAAATGAGGATCCCCATTCTTTAATTCTTTAAATTTCCTATCTGGAACATTAGAAATATTGATGTTCACTGCTTTATGATTTTTCTTTGCCTCCTCACCTCTTCCCAAGCAGTCTGCTACAAATCTAACCAAACCATAAATGTACGCACTGTCTTCCATAGCATGTCCTTCAATACTTCAAACATTTCCAGGGGCAAGCTAACTCCATTTTCTCCCCAAAGGTTTTCAGGATCAGTTACGTAAAGTGAAGAAAACAAAAGAGCCAGTAAAATAGAAAATAGATTTATTTACCCTTGATATTGTTGTTGTATTTTTTTTTTTTTTTTTTCCGCTTGCAAATTCCCTTGGCAGGTTTCACAGCTCAGCAGTAGAGCAAAAATGTTCAGGGGCACAGAGGTGTCTGTCAGACAGGCTGCAAGGAAGCTCTGCACTCGAGCCGTGAGTGGAGGCCAATTGCTGCTGTAATAATCTGACTGAAAATTTAGTGGAGGGAAATGGTTTTAAGTTTTTAAGTCAGAAACATACGGCAGTCGACATTGCTTCTTAAATGGATTTGTAGGAAAGTCTGGTGTGCTTGAAGGACTCCCGGCGGCCTGGCTGGGAAACTGGTGAAAGAAGTTTTAGTGTAAAACCTGGGACAAACGATAGGTTGCTTCTTGTCAGAGCTGGTTAAAATGAGAGAAGAAATGTTGGTTTTCTCACTGTTCCAGTTTTAACTTTCTCAAACTGTTACTGACCAGGGACCAGAAACACGTCTTTAGAGAAAACTCCTTTGAAAAATAATCTCTTACTTGATCAGCAGATCAACGTGATCAGACAGCATTCGTACCCAAGTGAGCGTAAAGGAGTGGTGCAAGGGGAGGCAGTTTTAGCAGAACACCTTCTTGGAGAAGCCCTTTCCAAAAACACAGCAGATGGGATGAGGACACCAGCAAAGTTGTGGTAGACGGTGTGAAAAACAGAACTGTGTGGAAAGAATGAGGGATGAGATGTGCGACAAGAACTATTTTTGGCAGAAATGGGCTATGTGCAGTACTTCGGTTATACGTACTGTAAAGAAAATGCAACTGCTTTGTTGGTAAAAGCCATCCCCATGATACTGCAATAATTTAGAATCAATGAAATGCAACAGTTTTTGTAAAAATAAGGAGCAGGTAGGCTGCTTTTATTCACTTTCCTCTAATGGATCTCACTTTCCAATTTACTGTTGCTGTTCTCCAGCAGCCTTTTTTGGCTGTGTGCAGGTCCCCACTATTCCAGTTGAAGCTGCTGGCTATCTGTATCCATTATGGAAAGAGTGCAAACAAGCCAAGTCCCATTTGTGAGTCAAATAGTTATCATCCGGTAAAAGCTAGAGGCTGTACAGCATAAGACAAATATTTGAGGAAGAAAATTATAGGT
Source organism: Oxyura jamaicensis (assembly GCF_011077185.1). Lineage (NCBI taxonomy): Eukaryota > Metazoa > Chordata > Aves > Anseriformes > Anatidae > Oxyura > Oxyura jamaicensis. Next base: position 34,618,043 of record NC_048899.1, on the reverse strand, counting down.
TGTAAAGGATGGTCGATCCGTGTTTGCTTAGAAAATGAAATGTATATGTCGATTTTGTGCAGATAGAAATATTAAATAAACAGATAGCATATAATCAGCCCCGGCGCCAGCTCCACACCTCGGCATGCTGCCCCATTTCAGGTTACCTCTGGGGAAATTTCCTTGTTTGCATTCTGAATGGGACTTGTTCTTGGAAGGATGTAATAGATTTAAGGACTGGACTAGGGACAAGAAGCCAACAAAGCAAGCTGTGGCCAAAATGTGTTACCTTCCTATTCACAAGGGCACACAAGGCAGAGAAATAACCCACAAACCACTTAGCAAATGGGCAGATTTGGACAGTGGATGATTTGGAATATCCTCTGATAATTGTGTGACACTTTTTTTTTTTTTTTTTTTTTTTTTTTTTTCCCAATACAGTAAGCAGTAATTTTAGGTGGCAACCACATCCACTTTTCCCTTTATTTTGACACCAGCAGCCCCAGGTTTCAGATGCTGACGCTGACTCTTCTTCATATTAATTTTCACTCCAGCCCCCAGTAGAGCTTGATGAATAATGATCAGACAGTTTAAAACTGTCCACATTCTTAACTATAGACTTTTTAGGACAGTCACTTGAAGCCAGCCATATAACAGAACCTTTGTTAATTTTCAGCTTACTTTCTGATCCATCTGCATGTAGTTTCAAAAAATATCTTCAGATAAGCTTTTACAGCTGTTTTCCACAATCGTTTTCTTATTTTCCTGTAGGGAAAAATGTTGCTCATTAAAATACTCTTTTTTTGATTAGCAGAATAATTGATACACTTCATCCAGCTTGGGGCTGAGAAGTGTCTCAGTGTTTTTTTTTTTTTTTTAGTTTGTTTTCATGTTGTTATATTTTGGAAATCATTAGCGAATATTTTTACAATATTTCTTCTAGCTGTTAGCATCATGCCTCACACTGATGGTATGCATTTAAGCAATAGATGCCATGAAGGACTTTAGTAGTAATGACATATATTATGTCCAGTGTTTATCCAACAGTACATGTCCAACATTAAATTATTGAGCCAGAATACATGCCCATTGATTACTGTAAAGGTTATATGCGTATCAGTAAATCAAGACAAGCTTTCAAAAGATCAATTGATATGACAAGTAGGGAAGACAAAGATGTTGAAATCTGTCTCATAATCTTTGCTTGTTTTATGACTATATTTTTATTTTTTTTTTTGAGGTTTGGTGTTTTATTTATTTATTTTTCAAAATCATTTCTTTAAATATGACTGATGTGTGAAAAAGGGACACGAAGCAGAACAACAGTACACCTTGATCATATATTTGTGAGCAACTTTTTATAGAAATTGAATGCTGATTTATTATCTTGCCAAAGTAGTTTTAAAAGCAAGCATTTCCCAATGTCATATTTCCAACAACAGCTAGTGAAAATGGTGGTGATGTTTCCTTCCTGAGATGTGCATTTACACACAGACATATATATAAATTGTTAAAGTTTGTGATATAGGAATTATAAATTAGCATTTATTAACCTTGTGCTCCAAATAATACTATTTACAGAATTGTTACCCAAGTGCCAACAGATGAATTGCCAATACAAATGCGCCATTACCAGGAATGGCACCAGGTGTTACTGTGGAGATGGATACGAAACGAGCAGTGATGGAAGAAGCTGCACAGGTAAACAAGAAATATGCTGTAGGATTGACATATGGGTTTCTTAATGGTTCCTTGATGGCTGTCAGTTGCACAGAGCCTGTGGTGAGCTGCCAGCTTTGGTCTGGGAGCCATGCAGGCAGGCCAGAAGAAGGCTGGTGAGCATGGATGAGCTGTTGAGCTCACAAGCTTCCTTCCCAGCTTCAGTGGTGTTCATCATGTGGGATCAGGCAGAGGGAAAGAGCCTCCCTCCATAATGAGGGTCCAAACTTTCCTGCTGACTGCTTGGTGCCCCTGTGCCCATGCCTCAGCAGCAGCTATTCCTAACTTACTGGGATGAAAGCATCCTCAGCCAGACCAGAGGAGGTGGGCAGTCTTTCCCTTTTCTCTTCCTTTGCTCAAAAGAGCCTGCAGCTCATTTGTGCGAGCCGCTCTCCAGACCTCACTGCCAGGAGACCCGGGGAGACTTGCAGCATTTTGCCTCATGCCCATAAAGTCACATCTAGATTAGAATTTGATAAATGAATCCTCCCAGATCATACAACTTATCAGGGAATGTTATTTTGGCATAATTAAATGTGGGCTGAAAATTGGTGTTCTTTTCCATTTTTAAAATATATGACTTTTTAATTCTCTATCCAGGTATTTGTTTCTTGTTTTATTTTTTCTCTTTTTATAAGCAGATTGGAGTTCTGTTGCCTTATGTATGTGCTCACTACCAATCACTCCTCTACACATAATAGTGCTAAGCCAGATTCTTCATAAATGTAATTTATTCTAAGTTCTTTAGCTCTATGGTTGTCATGCTTTGTGATTGAAAATATATCTGAGGAAATAATTTCAACAGCACTTTTTTTTTTTTAAATGTCAGTTTATTACTTAAACCCTCAACCACTGTTAAATAGCATGTCTTGAGTTTATGGTATTATGCCTATATACCCTACTTGAGAAAACTGTTCTTTAGATTAGAGAAATATATAGTTTTTGATGTAGTGGATGATGGTTTAATGTAGAAGTTGTGACAGTTCATTTAAGGAACTGTAAGACATTTCCAGCACAAATAGGTTGAGAAGGATAATCAATTTTCTCCCTTGAAATGTTGTTTCAGCCACAGCCCCTTATAATTTTAAATACAAGTGTTCTCTAGTACTAACAAGAGTCTGGATGTCTCCCTAACATGATGTAGACATTGGATGCTAATTGAACAAATGAAGGTTTTAACTTTAAAAATAAACAACAATTTAACTCAAGAACTCCCGGCCTTCTGTTTGGTTGCTGGGGTAATTTCAACAGCCAATATTGGTGATAAGGTCATGGCTTGAGAAGGGGAATACGTAAATACCATAATGATTTAATGGATCAAATTTTCCTCTTAGATTTTTTTTTTAATTCTTATATTTTTATTTATTTATTTATTTATTTATTTTATCCTTAAACAATCTCATTAATTTCCCTTTAGATTTGAATGAATGTAATACATATGGAAGCTGCAGCCAGATGTGTATAAATACAGATGGATCATACACTTGTAGCTGTGTGGAGGGCTACGTACTTCAACCCGATAACAGATCTTGCAAGGCAAAAAATGGTAAGTTTTAACATCTTTTTACCTTAATGAAAATAATTTCTGTTTTGGTCCTGTGTAGACAATATATATGAAGAGATAGATAGAAGAGCATATAGAAGATATGGACTTGAAGTCCTTCACTGTATTACAAAGAACAACACAACAACCGTAGAACAACTTTTCACATATTATGGCAATACTCCAAGGGAAATATTAGAAGTTATTATATGGTTGTTATTAATTAAAGTGAAATACTCAGTTCAGCCAAGATTAGAACAGTCCCCAGTTTCCCTCTTCATAAATAAATCAAAGGTTTTCCTCACATAAACAAAATAGGCTGTTTACTCTGGGAAGACAGCGGAGGTAGTGAGGAAGCAGAGGAAATGATCGCAAGGTAATTGTACCCTTAGGATGAAAAAAGACATGAGATTGCTTTGTCCTTGTAATATCCCAAGGGATGAATTTCAAAATACACATATTCACAATAGACTTTTTTTTTTGTTCTTTTTACTTAGTGCATGGTTTCATTTGCAACAATAAATTGGGTATTTGAGGAATTAAGTGAATTTTGTTTAATGAAGCGGTACTGTACAAAGTATTTTCATACTCAGCACACTGACTTAGCAATGTTTTTATATTTTAAAAAAGTACACATTTTCTTGATGATTATTTTTTTTTCATCCATGATGATTCAACACCCTAGTGTAAAGCTATGTTTGTTATATATTTATGAGTCCTTCTATTTGTAGCTATTTTATCATGATAAAATGTGAAGGTCTACTGTTTTTTTTGAGGCTACCTCAAGTTATGAGCATTGCTAAGTATGTTCTGACTTGAGCACCAGTAAGTTACATGTTCTTGTACTGCTTGTATCAATTTTTATATTAATCCACATAACATGGCTGAGTGATATATATATATATATATATGTATATATATATATTAATGCACAGGTAAGTGTTGTGACATAAGAAAGACCGTGAAAAGTAAAAAATATTTTAATGTTTTTCTTTCTCCGCTGCATAGAAGTCAATATCACTATTCCAGGTCAGGAAATTCTTGTGGTGTCAGTGTTGGGCTTGAGATGAGTCTTTGAGTTTCCTTTCTTATATCCAGCAGAGTGTGTAACTCAGTATTGTAATGAGGTGTCAATGTCTTGGTGGTCTTGGTGAAATAAATCAGATCATATATTAACAGAGAGGAACTATTCCTCTGTCTTTCTTAATGCTTTGCCATGTTTGCTGTATGGTAGTTTTCATCTTTTCTGTTATTTTCAGTGTGAGCTCACTAATCATTAACCAGAGAAATCATTGCAGGATAGCGCAAATCAAGATCATGGCACTGTACAGATATGAGTGTTGTTCATTACATTGGTTTTGTGTGTTATCATAATTTTTCTTTGAAGTAAGGCTGGAATCTATTATTAATATGTTGAACAGTGGAACTGAACTCTTCATAGAGCACAGAGGTTAAAGAACTTCCTGGCACAGTGATGATGGTGCTTTTAGCAGAGAATGCTGCAAGAGCTACAGCGCCCTGTAACAGCTTATGTTGTTTCACATGGCACAGTTTACAGTGTGGAAAATAGTGATGTTTCCATGTACCAGGACGTAGCTTTCCTTAAGCATTCATGTTCATAGCTTCACTGATGATACAAACTGCTTTTCACAGGTTGCTGCCTTGCAGGGTAACGTTCAAGCAGGGTCAAAAGCAAGGTGCTGCCCTGCACAAAGAAAAAAAATAAAAATAAATAAATAAATAAATTGGGGAGCAAGCAACGAGGAACCAGTCCTGCCGAAAATTATCTAAAATTGTGTAATGGGTCACAGGTCAGAAATTAGGCAATGCCATCCTGTTGAGCAAGGGGAGAGGTGCAATAGAGGTACAATCCTGGAATGTATAAGCAGCATTATGACTCCAAAGTAATTCTAACGCTTACTCAACACTGAGAAGTTGTCAGCTGGAATGTGACATCCAGAGAGGGGCATCACGCAAAGCAGATGCGGACCAGTAGAAGAGAATCCAGGGAAAAGGTTGTATCTAAGGGAAAAAAAGGAGAAAGAGCTCTTAAAAATAATCAACTTTTTAATTTCTTTAAAAAGCCTAAGGAGAATAAGGATGGAAAGAGCGAGCTAACCATTTAGTCTGCATTTGACAAAAGCAGTTGTCAAATTCATAAAGAAAATGAACTAAAGAATATTCTGTGTGCAAAAGGTATGAAAGATAAGGAGCAATAGAGGTATAAGTTAGCTTAGGCATTATGTAAAGCTTTCTGATGTTAATAACAGCAGATCTGCTACGAATATAAATTGCCATCTGTGGTCCTAGGTGCAGCACAAGAGGTAACTATGAGCCTTGTGCCACGTTTTTGTAGCTTCTGTAACCTGAGTGAGAGGTTTCTGAATCCTTACAAGAAGGGAACTGGGGGAACTGGTGGAGGCCTAGTTCACAAAGTACTGAGCAGGGGAGCTGAGTTTGTGAGCTGTGGCCTGCGGGAGCCCTGTCCCTGTGCAGGAAACCTCTGGAGGCCTCCTCGGCCTCTTCCACAGGCCCAAAACCCATCCCGCACAGCATCCTGGCTGCGTGTGGTACAGTAGGTACAATTTGCAGAGCACCTCACACAAGCTGCTGTGTTTCTACCCTTCAGGCAGCCAAATGCTTGGCTGTGAAGGTGGGGAGGTTCGTCCCTCATTAGAGCCCGCATTTTTCTTCCTCAGCTCATTTACATAACTGTGGAGCCTGAAACTTTTAGCTGCACAGCACCTTTGGGAAGGATGTTAAAATAGGTATCAAAACAGCTGGGGGCACACCACGTTTTATTCTCCTGACTTTTTAACCACACTTTCTTTTATGAATAAAGAAGCAGTTAATGACTTCTTCTAAGGTGAAAATGAAACAAAATGTAGCTTTGCTGAGCAGAGTTTTGGAAAATCTTTGTTTACCAAGTTTGTATGCCTATGCTCTAAGGCCCGCAGTGGATGGAAAGGGTATTTAAGAAAACAAAGTGACAGAATCAGAAATCTTTAGCTGGTGAAACAAACAAACAAAAACTTTCTTCTAAAATTCCTGATATATTTTATACCCTCATAGGCCATCTAGAGAGAAATACCATGTGAAAAGAATCATTTGTTGTGCGGCTAAAGAGGGTTGAAGTGATAAGGATTAAAGTAAAAACCTGTTCCTGACATTCACCACTCTTTAGTTTATCTCACAAAACAATTTGCATGTAAAATTTCACAAATCTAAGTTTCAAGGTTTTAGAAAGGGTTTTTAGTTTCAAGTAGTCCATTGTAGGACTGTTTAAGCACTGAAAATTAACTTCAGAATGAAGTTTGTCTGCATTTTATTCAACACTGTAAAATACTTTTCAGACAGTTACGCAATACATGCATTGCTAAGAGCAAAGGACTTAAAATCTACCTCAGGAGAAGGTTTTTTCTAGTTGCTCGTAAACACTGAATTAAGATTTTTATCCTTAGAAAAGAAAAACACAGCAAATGCTAGCATTTCTGAAGATTTTCTTCCACAGAAGTAGGACTTTTGGTGGCAGAGCAAAACGCCTTAGTTTCTGATTTGTTGTGACATCACTATTGATCTGTATTTTAGACAAGATCAGGGAGGGGGGAAAACTCGAGACTTTCATCTTTTCCACCATAATTTTTATTTCCACCTTAAACATAACTCAAAGGAAGATGCTTTCATTTTAGTGAAGAGGGATGAATCATAAAACTTCCCTGGATTAGAGAGCTACTCACTTCTTATCTTTCCTATTGAAAGAAAGGAAAGGAAAACTCCAGAAAGAATAACACATGTGAAGTCCAGTTATTTGAAAAGCTGCAGTCAGCTTGCTGCCACTCATCTTAGATCTGTCCACTAAACTTTTAAGCTTTGTAGATTCTGTTCTTGGAAAACAGACAGGTAGATTTTTGTGATAGGGAAGACGAGACTTTTTTTTCAGCTTCTCTTTGTTTGTTTGTTTGTTTGTTTTTGTTTACCTTATACAATACTTTAAAATGCTTTAAAGGAACTTTTTAAAATGTATATATATATATAATTTTTTCCCATAAGATATGGCATTATCATGAAATATTTTTACTCTTTTTTAGTAAGTAATAATGAATCAGTCTTTATCTGAACAACATTGAAATAGGCAAGCTACCTACCCTACTGTGAAAAAGCATGATTAACCGATTCAAGCCCTTCAATTATTTCATGTATGGACTGCTTGAAAATAGAATTTCAAGCTCAGTAATCTAGTTTCTGGATAAGTTCTGCACGAATACAGATGACTTTTACTGTTTACTAGTGCCTGCTAAGCAGAACCTCTTAGTAGTGCCACGAGTACTTGTGATTCCATTGTCTGGAGCCAGGTTTGATTACACCTGTTGCTCAGGAGTGTCAATGCTAATTCTTTTTCATAATTCCTTTATTTCTTAGACATTCATACTGAAAATACAACCTTTATCTGGAGTTCAGTGAAGCATTAAATCCTTGTTACAGTTTCCAATAGGTAGGTTCAAAACACTGAAAGAAAAGATATGGTTCTCTGTGACAGCCTTGGACAATTGAGCAACTAGGCTGGGTCCATATCTGCAAGCAGCTCCTGAGTATCTGCTGCTTCTTGAAGGCTTTACAGATTGCAGGCAGTGATAATATCTTCCTTAATATAAAGTATAGGAGCAAAAATATTAATAATTTTTCACACTGCTGCTGGTTGGGAAAGTAGTGATGTTATTTTGTGGGAAGGGAGCAGGTGGCCACAGAGCTGTTAGATGTAAAAAACTTGGCAGGAGGCAGACACAAATACTTTTTGTACCAGTCTGGAAACTCTCCACTGAGGTCAGTAGGTGGTGGAAGCAGGAACTCTTAAGTTCTCTTCTTCTGATGGGTAGCATAAATTTATAAGAAAGGGAGGGACAAACATTTACATACACAAAAAATAGACAAATACACACTTTCAAATAAAATTGCTTATTAAAAACTTCATTGCATTCTTTTCTGTGGAAAAAGCATGGCTAGGAATCTTCACTTCTAGCTTCACTTGTGCCTCACCACTTTACAAGAGGTTGTTTCACAAACAAGTTTCTTCAGTCTTTAAATGTCTTTGAAAATCTTCAAAAAATTGCATGGATTTAAATGGTGGTAGTGAATGTAAGATGAGGACAGTCAGGAAGTTAGAAAAGTAGTAAGTTACAGAAGTGTGGTTTTACAGATACCAACATGTGATTCGCTGGGGAGAGAAGTATGTTCCAAGGTCCTAAAACAAAACAAAACAAACAAACAAAAACAAAACAAAACAAAAATTATAGGAAAGAATGAAATCCACTTTAGAAGGAATGCATGCTGATCCATTATAGAAAATACTTTTTTTTTTTTTTTTTCCAACAAAGTAAACAAAATATCAGGAAAAGAGATGTTTAAATAAAAGCACATGGTACCAAAGAACAGAATATAAAGCCTACTTCAGTGGATTTCAGGAAGACCACCAAGCAGTGTATTTAATAAAGCATCTTTTCTTTTTAATCAGACTTGCTGATGGAATATTATTTGTACATCCTTTTATTTATGCATTTTTTTTCTCCATTTCCTCACCTGGTATTGCTTAGCAAAATTTTGGAAACTGTATGAAGTAGAATGTTGATTGAAAATATTTCATTTTAATACAGTGTTTAAATACATTGTTTTATTCTCCTGAATGTAAGCAGATTGCTTTAGGCTGAGAGCTCTTGGGGTGAGACTTGGCAACGCATATTTTTCCCACATGCTTGGCAACTGCAGTGTCAGTTTCTATGTTTTAGGGTATTTTTTTTTTTTTTTTTAAGTACAACTTCAGAGGTGTGTACACTCGGCATTATTATTCACATGAACATACCTCATTGCAAAATTAGGCATCACTGTTATTCCAATTAAACCTGAAGCAAGCTTAAACTATAAAATTTACATGAAAGGTCAATATCATCTTCCTTAAAGATGTAAAGAAGTTCCCAGAATCTTTGTGGGGTCCTTGTGCTAAAAAATCATCAATAACAGCTTTAGATATTCAATGGGACTTAGACAATTTGGGTTCCATATAAGCATTTATTCTTTTTATTTGAAAATTGTACTTTTCATCTGGAAATACTGACAGCACTGACTTGTTCAATATTTCTTCCTCATAGTCCATCTGTTGTCGCTTTTGGCGCATAAATAGGTGTGAGATGCTTGAACTCTTCTTGTACTCTTCCTTAGGTCCTCAGCAGAAAATCTGGCCATTTATAGCTTAATTTGTGTAGCTCTTGCTTTACTCCTTACCTTAAATTCTGCAGCTTGTGGTGGCAACTTTCAGGAATGATTGTTTCTACTGAAATTAATCAATGGTTTGTTGTAAGGAGCATGCTCCAGTGTCTAGTTGTCTAGTTGGTCTAGTGCCAGTTGGTCTAGAGCAACAACAGCTGTACTGGGAAGTCAGCAACTCAGAACCTGAGTCCATTTGGAAAGTTCAGTCAAAGCAGAGATCCCTTCTTTGCATGGGATAAACATCAGCTTATATAAATGAGTTACCTTCGTCTGTTTAAAAAAATAAATGAAAAGCTACACCAAGCTGCCAGATATATTCTAAACCTACACTAGAAATAAATAAATAAAAGGAGAAGCCTGGCAATGCATGCTTTCAGCCCAGAAAGCCAACTGTACCTGGGCTGCACCAAAAGCAGCATGGCCAGCAGGGTGAGGGAGGGGATTGTCCCCCCTCAAACTCTTCAACATACTGAGATTGATATTAATTAATACTTGACTAAGTCAGATGCATAATTTCTAGTCAGCCCTGGATTTTGTAGGCAATAATGCGATTAAAACACACCAAAAGCAAGACCAGCTGCTTTTGTGCCCAACAGCACTCATCATATGCAAAACATATTTTAGCTCGATGAGTATTGTTTGTTCCTCTGGGTGTACAACATACTTTTCTTTAATTGTAACTTGAACTTGACCTGGGTGTTAAATCATTATCCTGTAGCATCACTTTAACTGAGTATCTTGTACTTTAAACTATATAGTCTTCACTGTTTGGGTATTATTTTTCCCTTAAGTATTCACACATTGTTCAAGTATTTTTATAAATTACTAGCAGGATTTCCAGTCAAAGTAATTCAGGTGAATGTCAATTGCTTCTTCATATTATTTTTGTTTGTTTGTTTATTGTGACCTGAATGTTAACCCAATGGAAACTAGGCAATCTCTGTTCCCTTTCGCTATCGGGATTCCCCACTGCATAAAGCTTTTTCCCTTGCGTCGCACAGTATTAGACCCAACATCTGCAGGTAGCCAGGTTCCATTGCATTGGGTTTGTTTGCTTTGGTTCTTTATTTATTCATTCATTTATTTATTTGTTTTAATATTTTCTTTTGCTTTGTAGAAGCATTCACTCAGTTTTTGTCTTATTTTATAGACTCTGATATGAAAAGTACCTTACCATTTCATGCGTACTCATAAATTCTTCAGGTTTTCCTGCCTTCCATTCTTTTAGAAATGTCAGTAATCTGGATAGAAATAATTTGCATAAATGTATTTCTTTTTATGACTGGGGCATGAAAAATGTTGCAATAATGATACTTGGAATTAAACAGAAGCTGTGGGGCTAGGGTAATTAATTTTCTTTAATGATGTGAACTATTAGAACAGCAGGATAAAGTAGAGTAGTAATTTGGAACATATGATAGTTATGAAAATAAAAACAAAACCTATTTATTATATCTCTTAAAACATGCGGGTAAGAACATTTAAAAGTTGTGTTAAAACTGATATGATAAATATGCTATACACAGTCTGTTAACACTGTAAATTCTCATTTGTTTTCAGAGCCTGCTGATAGACCTCCTCTTCTTCTGGTTGCAAACTCTGAAACAATTGAGGTGTTGTATCTTAATGGAAGCAAAGTGTCTGCCCGAACCCCTGTAAAAGGATCTGCAATTTTGACACTAGATTATAGCTACAAAGAGGACACAATTTGTTGGATTGAATCGAGAGATCTCTCAAGTCAGCTGAAATGCACCAGGCTAACAAAAGCTGGGAAGTTAACAGATGAGTGGATAATAAACATTGCTCAGTATCTTCACAGTAAGTATCTGATAGTCATTTAGCAAAACTGTAGTCTTTGCTGTGACCTGGTGCAGGAGATGTCAGTAATATTTGGGGGCTTGCTGTTGAAGATAGTCCTAAGGCATTAAATATTGGAACTCATATTGAAGCACTTTTATGTTTCTCATTCCAATAAAAAAATATATGTATGCAATGTTTTTTAAAATGTGCATTTTTATAGTCTAAATATAATATGTAGAACTTACAAAACCAGAGCAGTACAACAGAAGAACAAATGTAAAATGCATCCTCTTCTCTGACAAAGTAGTGCTACATAAAACTTGAAAATGTTTTTTACTACTGGGATAATATTGACAGTGAATGAAGAAGAAACACATGCTTATCACTTTTGCTGTCACCTATCGTAGGTATGTCAGTTCTTGAAAATAACAAAATATTCCCTGACACTGGAAACAAATTGCTGCCTTTTTTGCAATTAAGGGAAAAAAAAAAGACTCATAATACGGAATTAGTCTTTTACATTACAGCGTTACTTCTCAATCATCTTTTCAATTTGTGGACTGCTGTTATCTTCTGAAGGAGGTGTTCATCCACTTACATATTTTCATGTGAACAGACTACAAAATAGCATACAGTCCAAAAAATGCAATTTTCTTTCACAGCAGATTTGTCCACAGATCAGCTTACAAAACACAGCACCAAGGAGTGCAATGATGGTATTAACCTGGCTTTTGAAAACTCAGGGCTAGAACCTCCACTGTTTTTGCTTTGGACCTAAGATTTAGAAAAATACTTTTAAGTAGAGATGGGCATCAAAGATTAACTGTGAACTGATCTCAAACTCTCTGACCATCAGGTTCAAAAATACTCAATTCACAAATTCAGTGGTGATATATTATTGTTCATATCATGGTAATCAATAGCTGCTGTAAAATGTGGTCATTTCTGCAGAGTAACGGGTTTTTATTTACTTGTATTTTCAACCTATTTCCTAATTATATATTTACTCTATAGGAAATTAAATAGAAAGGAATAAAAATACAGAATGGGGTTCATTTGGTTTTGGTTTGTTTTGCTTTTCCACTCATCGTGACTGTATTACGTCTAGAGGACTCTCTTATGCTAAAAGTGTATGTAAAGTATAGTTGTACTTCATTTTGCCTTCTTCCTATTTTATTTTTAGAGAGTTTTTCATACTCTTGATATCTACGAGCCCTAACAATCTTGTTGGTAGTATTTGATTGTGCCTTTTTAATTCACTCTATTATTGATATTTTCTTTTCCTGTTAGTAAGAGCAATCAGATTAACTGCAGTCCTTAGCAAAATCTGTTTTGTATTGAACTGTATGCGTGTCTGTTCTGTCACTTATATTCATCATCAAAGTGGATCCTAGCACTATGGTCTGTGGTTCTTTCACCAGTTCTCCTATGTTCCTCTCCTTCTTCTCTGCATGTGAAGAGAATTGCTAATCTCTGTGGTGTTCGGATCTGCATTAGCACATCTGTTTGCAAAATTAAGGCTGTATTATGTGTTTGAAATGAATACAGTGCCTGGAATTAATGAGCTAATCATTTTTCATAGCGTTTGTACACATCAGCCTGTGGACTCTAATATTTTCCTGAAACTCCAGTGTAATTGTTCAGTCTTGTTTAAATGAAGAATTGTAATTCCCATGGACATGCACCGACTGCAGAGAATTGTTCCAACCTTTTCTTCAGTTGTGATATGCAAACAGTGCTTGGAGGCTTAGAGAAAAGGCTTGGAGCACTGAGTGACAAAATCCAGCAGATTTAGCTGTGGCGGTGATTCTCCCAGACACGCGTATTGATAGACGCTCTTCTTCGGTAGCTGCAGTGGAGCCACAGCAGTCTGAACATATCAGCAGTTGGAACATAGCAGCTCCAAGGTGTTTGGTACTCCTCACAGGGCAACAAGTAGTGTGAGAGCTGCTTTTGTCCCGCTCCTGCTCCAGCTCTGCGGTGCTCAGTCTGAGCAGGCTGGTTCACTGGGGCACCTGGGGCATGAGGCAGCATGGACAACATGCTGCTCCTCATGGGCACAGTCACATCCAAAAGGTTCAATCAGAACCTTTGGTTGCAGATTTGGTGTTGTGATTTTTTTTTTCTTTTTTTTCTTTTTTTTTTTTATTTTCCAGTACTCAGTGCAGAAATTCTCCACCTGATTAATATCCTCCGTTCCAGACATACACCTGGAGTTATTTCTGCAAGGAGTCTGGTGTTACTATACCTCTTATATATGTCTGTGCACATGTATAGGTCATTTTGTGGCTACTGCAAAACCGAGTTTTAATCTTAAATTCTTCCTTTTCTTTCCTCCATCTTCTGCTACCCATCCTGCACCTTCTGCTATTGCTCTTCAGTGTATAGCACCTGCACCGGGTGAGGCAAACAAATTTGTTCTGCCTCCTGGTGAAGGATTTCAGCCTGTGCATTTTCAAGCGCAAGTACATCCTCTGGCAGCTCAAGCCAAATAAATGGTTGTGCCCATCGAGTTAGTCACAGGAAAACGGAAGGTCTATTCTTCATAGAAAATAACTTTTTCTTTATTGTCTAGCCACAAAGAGGACATTCAGAGAGGAGAGGAAACAGTTCTTAGCAGTACTTCTGGAATTTTGAATTTCTTTATCCCACTCTTCTGTTTTCTTTAGCTATCTGGAAGAAATTATGTCGTCTGCATATGACACAAAAATTGGTAGAAAAGTCAGTTCTACAAAGTGATTGGGATTGCTTGAAGTGGCCTTATTCAAAGTGCTTTTTTAGTGCAGGCAAGTAAGTGTTGTAGAGACCGTAGGTCCTGCTTTAAGATTAGAAACTACCTCTAGGAAAGTGGACTATGAAAATGAGTTAGTTTTCATGGTAGAGCATATAGTGTAAGCTTTAGGTAGTCAGAAGCTTTGGATTCACACAATAAAAGAAATTACAGTCCTCTAGTATCCAGCATTTTCCCTTAGAAGACAACCCAACATGACTTCATTTTGGTACATATGTGTCCTAGATGGATACGATCAGATTCCTTTGAAGAGCAATGCTATTTTGGTGTGCATCTCAGGTGTCGTTTGCTTCTTAAGCCAGTTTCAGTCTTGTGAGAATCATATCATCGATAAGGCTTTTGTTTGCTTGCTCACTATGTTTATTCTTTTAAATAAGAATAGTTTTCTTGCATTGTAATGTCAGCACAGGCAATCTTGTGTTAGCCAAGGCCAGGCATTGGCAAGTTATTTCACCTTTGTCTTTTTGAGACCGAGAAGTTGTTGGAAGTTAAGCTGAAAATTTTCCTTTTGGAAAGATTTATGCAGACAGTGTTGGAGCCAAAGAGGCTTTCAGGAAAGTCTCAGATAAGGCATCTTGTGCAACATCCGCCCATAATAAGGGGTGTGCTCCTTGACACTTCACACTATCTCACAGTCCACTTCCAGTTAGTACAGCAAGACTTCCAGGAACAATCATTTATGTGAAGTGCTACCTCAAGGACCAAAGTAGCAGAATTTCTTTTTAATGGAATGAAAGTGGGAAGTCTCTCACAATTTTCTGTCCTTCCAAACCTGTGATGTGCAATCTTACGCTCATGCTTTTTTGTGTTGGGACAGGGAGGTAGCAGGAGCAGCATCTTCTGGATGACAGAATCTCCTTCCTCACTTTCATAGGCATTTTTCACCTTCATCATTACAGGTACCAAGCTCTTTATGTGCTCTCCAAACAAGCACCAGGCAGCACAGCCACTGTTCTGCAGAAAACTCTTCTGGGATGCTGCTTCAGAGCATGAGATTTTCTGCTTGCATGGAATTCGATTCAGGTTTTCTTGGCATTTGGTTATCACAGTACTCCAGTACAAATCCTGAAATAGTTGTGTTTAGCTTTGCTGCCTTGTGTTTTATACCTCCTCAGTGCCACCTCACCTGGGAAGGCACATGGGCTTTCCTGTTTGCAGATGTGGTTGTACGGGACTGATCTGGATGAAAGGAAACATTAGGCTTTGCCTGTACTATTTCAGCTGCAATCTTGCTGACTTCCCTAGCCTGCCCTGCAGGAACAGGGAGGGTAGGTAGTCTCTGGTGGGGAGCAGGAACTGCTTGTTGCAAGCCAGCACCTTCTTTGTCTGCACGAGCCCGAGCCAAGACTGACTTTTTTTAGATGCAGCTGCTTTGAGGACCATCAGACAGGGAGCCCAGAGACTTTGACCCGGATCCAGCAGCGTCTCTTTGCTTACATTCCTGTTTTCTTCCACATTTCTGGTCCCCCCAGTTGTGCACTCACACGCACACACATCCTTGCTATTTCTTCTGAGTGTAGCAGGAAACAAACAAACAAACAAACACCAAATAGCTTCTTCTGAACAAAAACAACTGAGTACAGATTAAAGGCATGAGGGCTAGGAAGGTCTTTGAGGCTGTCAATTTTTAAAAATATATATATTTTTTATTTTTCTTTGTCTCTTTGGACTTTGACATCATGCAGACCCAAACAAACAAACATAATCCCAAAGCTCTCCCCTCCCCAGACCTGCAACACTTCCTTCCAGTGATTAACAACAGCTCTGAGTGTTGTGCTGTTCAGAACAGCTAGTCATTTACCTTGGCATTTATGAGTCTCAATCATCGAAGGAAACGCTAAGCACTAAGGATGGTGCTTCTGTCAGCAACCTTCCTGTGAAGTTTGTATGAATATTCATGAGAAATCAAACAAAAGTTTGGCTTACTCAGGAGGAGAGCAACTGCGAAGATCTGAGGGGAGGTGTTTATTCCTATATGAAGCCTGCCCCTGAACTTGTCTCCAGACAGGTGTTAGAAGCTGTCATTATAGTTGTAGACTGTGATTTTTTTATTATTATTATTTTCTGTGATAGTCAGTCTATGCTTACAGACCTCCTAGAAGATAAATAGAAATGAGACAGCTTCATGACAAAGGTCATTTATACTTCAGATCACACTTTAGTAGTGTTGAGAGCATCTGATAGAGTAATTGGAACCAGAATGGGGTGTGAAAAAAAGTATCCTAAAGAAATACCACAGCGTAGTTGGAATCTGCTGGGCACTCCTAGAGACCTGGCTGTTCTTACATCGTGATGCAGTTCTGGGAGGGCTGGGCAAATGCTGCTTCTGGGATAGTTTCTCCAGAGGTGTTTTTTTGTTGCTGTAGTGTCACTATCTCATTTTAGATAGAGCCATCATTATATATACAGAATTGGCACAGTTTTCTCTTGAGGATCATGTTTATTCAGCTTGAATTTTCCATCTTTTACTGCCCAGTCATTCAGTATTGTGAGATCCTACCATTCTTCAAGGCTGACCTTCCCCTCTACTATGGAAATAATTTAGACTTTTTTTAAAAAAATATATTATTATTATTATTATTATTATTATTATTATTGAACTTATCACCTTGTTATTCATGTCCTTTTCCAGGTGACTTGCAAACGTTACCTGGTACAAGTTCTAGCTGTGCTGTGGGACTCAGTGATCCTCAGTGGGGAACCAGCTTTGTCCCTCATCGTAGGCAGTTAAATGGGGCCGTCAGTGACATACGTGTAAGATTGCATCTTTCCTGAGTCTTCCCTTATGACTTCTTGTATGGCTTTTGGAAATAGGGGTTTCCATATGTTTCTGTGTTGACTTTAATTCCCGTGTTCTTTTAGGTATTCCCCTTCAGCAGACACAAGTGCAAATCTTTAGTTGGAACCTCTTTTACTCCATGGCCTGAGATGGGAAACACTTTCTTTGCAGCAGGGGCTCACAGGAAATGAGGCAGAGCATAATTGGGGTCATCTCGATGGACATGGCATAGGCTAGGAGGCTTTGCTGCTGGGATTTTTTTAGCCTAATACATTCATTCCTCATTCTGGTGGACCTGGACTTAGAAAACTTTTGATCGGGTGTGTGATACAGCTTTCCTGGTGCTGTATGGACTTTTATTTAACGCAGGCAGCGGTGCTATCTGATAACTGTCCTTCTGCGTGTGGTTACTTTGCACTTTGCAATGATAAGACTCCTTTAGAGACTCAAGCTTTATGGAAACTTCCTTTTATCACTCTGCTCCCGTCTTTAACTCCTGGCTAATCTTTTCTGATTATTGGTTATACACAGCCTTTTTGATGATAATCATGTTTACCAGAAGAATAAGGGTAGCTCACATCTGTTGCGGTTTAACCCGGCAGGCAGCTAAGCACCACGCAGCCGTTCACTCACTCCCCCGCAGTGGGATGGGGGAGAGAGTGAGAAAAAAGGTAAAACTCGTGAGTTGAGATAAAGACAGTTTAATGGGAAAGAAAAGGAAGGGAAAAATAATAATGAAATAATGATAAAAGAATGTACCAAGCAAGGGATGAGTAATGCAATTGCTCACCACCCCCTGACTGATGCCCCATGGTGTGGGATGTCCCTCTGGGCAGCCTGGGCCAGCTGTCCTGGCTGTGTCCCCTCCCAGCCCCTGGGGCAGCCCCAGCCCCTGGCTGGCAGGGCAGCACGAGGAGCTGAGAAGTCCTCGGCTCTGGGTGAGCCCTGCTCTGCAGCAGCCAAAACATTGCCATGTTATCAACATGATGCTCGTCCCAAATCCAAGACACGGCACCATATAGATACTAGGCAGAACACTAACTGGATCCCAGCCAAAGCCAGGACATCTTTGGCTAAATCCATCCATTCAGCCTTTCTCAGAGACAGGCTCAGAGATTGCCTGGGGTTTCAGTTCCAACAGGAACGTTGAGCTAGGTATCTGGCCATGGTAGGTATTGCATGGTAGGTACCATGGTAGGTATTGCATGGTAGGTACCACTGGCCATGGTAGGTATTGCAAATCCACGGCCTTTTTCTAAGAACAGTATTCATATGCCCAGCTGTATATTTCAATGCTTGATGGTGTTTGCACAAAAGTTAAGGTATAACCTTTGATATCAGAGACCCTAAGAGGACTGTGCATGTATTAGGAGCTTCTAAATGTTACCTGTGAAGCATCTGTCTGCTTTTGGTGCTTTTTTGGATGCAGTGCCTTCAGTTTGACTTGGGGGCTTACGCTGGCTTGAATAGTGTCCCTGTAACATTGCACTGTGCATTTCTGAGGCACAAGCTTCCACAGTAGATTCTGTGAATTGGTTGGATTTCCTGCCAGCATTAGGTTACCTGCACTTTTGAAAAAAGAGCTATTTATTAACTGCTTGTTAATTGCCAAGAATGGATTTTTTTCAGTCATTCAGATATAATACTACCATGCCTTCAACCTTTGTTACTTATCCAGTTTCTACAATTGATCTTCCATTGACATCAGTCAAACCCCTGCTTCTGTTCTTATCTGAGCTGGCATGCTGTCTTTTTCTTTTCATGTGCCTTTCAGAAGTCATGCCCTGGACAGTTAATTCTCAGGCTGTGTGCAGAAAATCAAATGTCTTATCTCAATGGTATTTCTCAGTGTAAATTTTTGATTGCATTATTTTCTTTTATTTAAACTCCCAGGCTCTGCCTCAGACAGTCTCCTCTGCAAAGCCTCCATCTCTTCATCTCCTTATTCTCAGCTCTGCATTGTAGAATTCCCTTTTTCCCAATCATCAGCTTGCTAGCTGACCGTTTTGGATTTCCATCTTAGTTTCGTTATTGTCTTAACATTCTGACAGAACCGTGTATTGTTTGTCATCCCTACATCACAACCCAGCCGGAATAGCAAAGCTCTTGTGTCAGGGAGGAATTTCAGGAGCAAGCAGACATCTCTCAGAGCAGCAGAAGGATTTCATAAATAAGAACGAACACTTATTCAAAGTATTGGTAATCATGTAAATTTATCTTTATCAAACGTAACGCTGAGGGATCCTTTCTCACTGATCGATTCTGTGATTGTACTGTTTGTAAAACAATTACATTTTGTACTTTGTTAATAAGGTTATAAAGATACAATGGAATAATACTGGGGACTGGAAGGCTCTGCTGGGTAGAAAACTAGATTGCTGCAAATATAAAATACACAATTTTATAGTGAATATTTTACAAATACACTTATATTATTAGATGTAAGAATAATGAAATAATAGTAAAAACAAACAAACACAAGGATCACTTTTCTGAAATGTGGAATTAAATAATGCATGTTGTGTGCGATCAGACACATTTTCAAGCCTTCAACATCCATATGCACCCTGTTGACTTCATTTTGTTTTTTACATAGTAGCAACTGGTACTATTTGTAATACCATTTTTACAACTGAACTTGTTCTGCTTCTGTAAATTCACTGTGGACTTCAGTAGTGGGTAAGCATCTAGGGAGATGCAGACATACGCATAGTGCTGCCTTCTCTGTGATTAGGAAAGATGCTCCCTTGTTTCTGATTCCAGCTCTGGCAGAGTGTTTGTTTGTTTGTTTTTGCTGTCTGCTGAAAGCAGGAAATCCTTTCCCTGCAACGTGCTGCAAATGAAACAGGAACAGAACAGCATTTCCTTTTACAACCAGAACCCCCTTCTGATCCTATGCAGGATCTAGGGAACTAGGGAACTGTCTAGCCACAGCAATTGTTAAAAGTCTTGTTCTTCATGTTCTTTACTTTTTATTTATAAATTTCACATTTTTTTTTCACATTTAGTGCTTTTTTTCTGAAATGGAGATACTGCTTTGTAATTTCTTGTTGCACAAGATGCCAATCAAGTTTACTTCCGTGAGAATAATTGACAGTAAATTTGCTACTTACTTCGAGATATTAGTTTGTTCATGCAAACATTTCATTCAGACTTCATTAAAAAAAAAAAAAAAAAACACAAAACAACAAGAAACCACTAACGTCAACTCAGAAAGACAAAAAATCAAGAAGTCTTTTTACATAACGTACTTTGTATCATGTAATTAAAATTAGTTCTTCAGCCACCTAAAGACTTTTAGCTGAGACAAAAATCATAGAAGGTTCATTGCAATAACATCACAATAAAATTAAAAAATATATCTCCCTTTAAACCTTTTTTTCTTCATAGTAAAAAAGGGGGCATAATCGTTGTGTTTTGCTACTCCTACTTTGATCTATCACTTCGTACTGCTGCAGGGTGAAGTGTAAATAAAGGTCATGCTTTTCATAAATGAATGACAAATTGCATTAATCGAAGTAATCTGAAATGAGAAAGTACATCTCTGATAAAATAAAAGCCTGTTGCAGCATCTTTGCCACTGCTCTTTAGGAAATTATATAAACTACATCAGTTTAGCCTCTGTGTAGGTCTGCTTTCTGTACTTACTCTAGCCTGGGTGTTTCAGTGCCTTACTGTAGCCTGCAATGGAGATGCACACAGGAGTTTGCCTGGGTCAGAATGTAATAAAGTCCTTGCTCTTTACATAGCACTTTATCAATGGCTCTTACAGAAAGAGGAATTCCATGTTTGCAAAAGCTGATAAAATTGTGATTATTATTTGCACTGTGGTGGGCATGGCAAATTAAAAATATCATCTGAATTGTTGGTTTAATACGTTTTTATTTTTATTTTTATTTTTTTAACTTTGAATGGCAAAAGGAATGTCTAGCTCAAAAAGTATAATCTGTAGTTCACGGGAATATTTTTGTATTCTCAATACACAGCACTTAAATTGTAGATTTCTACCTAGAATTAAACAATTTTGATTAAAAACTTTCTTTTGACTTCAGCTTTGGAGTAGAACCTGGAATGCTGAAAACCTTATGGATCATGTCAATCTTACTAAATAAAATGGGAGAGCAAATCTTATGCTTCTCACAATTTGGCAGTCAGTTGAATAAAATAAAATCTTGGTTTTGCTTTACAATTTTTAATGGTGTTTTTAGTAAAGCACTCATTCTGAAATTGAAATATTACACTAACAATTCTTGTAAATGGAATAAATAACTTTTGCTAAAGTCAAGTTTAAGCTATGTGTATTTCTTAGTTCTGAAAAAAATAAATAAATAGTGTTTTAATCTTTGTAAGTTATTTAATGAGGAGGATGCTATGCAAAAGGGATGGTCTGTCTGAACAGAGCTGAAGCCCTTGCATTTTATCACCATGTCACCAAACAGCTGCAGTTTGATGTGCTGGGTCAGGCATTCACCATGACGGTTCTTGAGCTGCTGATAAAAGTTTGATTCGTCTTTGCTTGTGTAATTGCAAAGAATCTCCGTCACACCATGTAAGCAAAAATAATGAGCTGATTGCAGAGTACATGGGGATACCTGCCACAGTTTGCAGTTCCAGAGAGTCACTCCTTTTGGCATTTTTTGGACTTGCTTGTATGTCATACGAAGATACTTTCCTAAGTATAGGATTCCCTTTTTATATATATATATATATATATATAATTATATATATATATATATATATATAGGGAGGTATTTTTATATTTACATATAGGGAAAGAAATACAGTGTGTTGGAAAAATCAATGCTGTTTCTCTTCTAGTTAGGAATATCCTGAAAACAGTATGCATTTTCATTTGACGACTCTTTCAAGGATCTAAAGGTTACTCACTAAGTCTGTACAACTGATTGCAAAATTCAGATTTCTTTTTGATAGTAATAACCACTACATTAGCTTCAGAACTGAACCCTTTGGGAAAAGAGTTAGCAAGAGGTTTTGTTTGTTTGTTTGTTTTTAATATAAGTGCATCAAGTAACCCCGTGTCTTAAGTCTGGACAGTTAGGCTTTTTTTGGTCAAGTCAAATATAACAAATCTCCTCAAAGGTTGCTATTTTGATATTGGACAGCATGGAATAAATGGACGGAAAAAAAAAAAAATGGACAGAGAGGAAGACAGGGAGGATGAGATCATGGTTGGATGGGTATGCATTTGTTATAGACAGTTGGCAGCCAACATTGATAGGGATGAAGAGTTTTATTTGTTTGTTTTGATCGAACTGTAATGTGAGGCATCTGACATTAGTGAATGTTATATGGTGGCTTTGAGTGCTTTGCAAAATTACAGGCATGCCGAAGGCATCACGTGGTGACAGTGATTCCTCTGGGTTGTGGAAATAGTTAGCCATGGATATGACAATTTTTGAAGGATTTCATTTTTAGATGCAGGGAAAAAGGTGAAGGAAACATTAATACCCTTTAATATAAGGAGCATTTTCCTTTTATTTCCTGTGCAACACTGAAAAAAAGAGATCATCCCACCTAGTAAAGTACATGCTAAGAGTTTGTTTTAAGAGATATTATGTGGCACAAGGAGCTTGTGTTTGGATATATTTTTATGATTAAAGATTTTTTAAAAAATGTAACATTCTTTAAGTCATAATTCTCAAGCTGGATTTAAATTGGACTCTGTATGCAGATTTTAATTGTATTATAAGCGAGTTCTTTAATATATATATGTATATATACTAGTAAAATAATTTTTTGGGGAAGGGTGACATCTTCTCTTTTACCTCTAATATGTTTGAGATGAAGATAAAGACTTCTGTGCCCAATACGAATACTTCTGATATATATCAGAATGAAATATTCTATGGTCAGTGCTACCTACTGATTAAAATTAAATTGAATGTAATAATGCCCTTTGGCGAAAAGACACAGATTGATTTATAGCACTGGGTCATGCCATGACCATATTCATATTGTCTAGACCATACATTGCTAACTGCAGCTCTGTTGGGCTCAATATGAAATTCTGCTAGAAAATTATGACCTACATTTTACCTGCAAGAGACTACAGTGTGCTCTAGATCCTGTGAGCCAGTTTTGTCTGACAAATGTCACCTTCTACAAAAAACATGCAATATGAATTTCCTTCCTTCCCTAAACCTTTGTTTAAGAGCTGACAAAGTTCATTTACATCTACATTATCCCCCCAAGAAGTGTTTCTTAAAGTGTTGTTGCCTGCCTCTGAGATTAAGCTGTCCAAACTTTTTCTGGAAGTCATCTTCCTTAAATAGTTTGCATTGCCAAAGTAACTCCCCACTTTATTGACACATCTTTAAAACTGCAGTAATCTACTGCCTAGCGTCTTTATGGGAAAATGGTTAAATGACCTTATTTTTGTGTAAAGATGCTTTATGACGTTCTTAATACATGCAGCAGGCAGTGCTGTAGGTGGGAAGGTTGCAGACTTTTGCCTTTGATGGAGGAGGTTCAATGAGACAGGTATCACAGCCTAATGCAGCCGCAGTGTTTTCCCCCAGCAGGTCTCTTAGTCCACACGCTTGATGGGATGCCTACTGCGGCTGAATTATGCTTTAATTTTAACAGTGGATGACTTAACTGCTTTGAAGTAAATAACTGAGTTTGATTTACAGTCTCAGCAGATTTATAAGAAGCTTTTGAATGTGCAGTTAAAAAAAAAAAAAAAAAGAAAAAAAAAAAAAGAGACTGTTATAGCTATGTACCTCTATAAATCTGTCTTTATCGTTCACTATGGATGCAGGCTACTGGGACCCCATTACAAGTTTACAATCATTTGGCAATGTGCTTGAAACTCAGTAATGCAGAAATTAGAAATGATACGCTTTTTGACTATTCTTACTTGTTTCTGACGAGACTGGTGGCAGAAAATTCACTTCTTATAAAAATCTAAGCCCTGGGATTAAAAGACGGCCATTCACAAGGGCATTATTTTGTTGTTTCACGCTTCTACCTTGCACATCTTGGCATCATGGCCAAATTTGTGACTCTAGATCAGCAACAGAAAATTTCACTTATTTTACTCCTTCCAGAAACATGATGCATTGTAAGGTAGAATCATTTTATAACATGACTAAAAGAAGAGCTATTCTAAAAGCTTCAGGGGCAGATTTTACCCCCTTACTGTAAAACCCCTGGCAAAGGCCCATGGCAGAAGCATACCTGTGATCTACCATCAGCACATTTCCTCTGAATGCTATGTGAACAGGGATTTGTTAGAGAGTAAAGATGGGATTTTTTGTTGTTGCTGTTGTGTTGTAGGTCTCAGGGTTCCCAGTGAGAGGAAGGGGTTTATCATTAGACCTGCATTTCTCTGTACTTGCTCAGACCCGCTCAGTGTGCCACCTCAGCCCACATACTGCAGCCTGTCATACCAGTACTGCCTGGCCTGGCCTATTTCTGCAGAAAGATGCAGCAAACGCACATAGCTATCTGCTGTTCTGCTTAAGAGGCCACAAAACTGGTTTGCATGCTCATGTCTTGTCATCAGGGCTCAGAGGTTACCTTACAGATCTGAGGGTTGACAGGTATCTTTTGGGGCAGCCGGTATCGTGGCCTCTGCAGAGTCCTTTGACCAGTACGAATCTGCCAATTTCAGAAGCTCCAGAATCAGGTGAAGTTTCTGGAGTCAGACCTTCTCTTCTTCAGAATTGAGCTACATCCAGTAAAAGGATAAAAATACAATCTTAAACATTTCAGTTTTACTTTTAAACGTAAACATCTTCTCTCCTGTATCTAGCTGAAGCTGAATGCTTGAGTCTGAGTGACTGGAGAGACATCTCTGAGAGACTGGATGTCTACATCAGGATGTTTTTATTAAGAATTCATAATATTTAGAATAGAATCATATTAAAAAAAAAAAAAAAAATCTTCAGTTTGGAGAAGCTACCATTGTCTCCATGATCACATTTATAGGTTTTTAAAACATTATATTCTAATATCCTGTATGGTTGGAAGAATACCAACTGTATTTTTGACAGGAACCCAATTTATTGAATTTTAAATTATGTTACTCAGCAAACAAGAGGAAAAGCTTTCTTTTCTTCTGAGGAACTTGAAGTCTGGATGTTTTAAAGTGCTTATTTAAATGTAATGTTTTAGGTTTTGCTTTGTACTCCTTACAAACACTATCTGAGAAGGCTGATTTATTTCAAAGGAATTAGATATTTGAGGATGAGTCATTTGCAGAAGATAGATGGGTATTTGTAATTTGTTTATTCATTTTTAAACATATGCAATAATCACTCAGGACATGGCTGTTTAAAGTTTAGACAACAATGTTGTCTAATTTATTGAATGGTGGCACTTTTAATAAAAATGTATTTTGTAAATGGCATTGCAGACACAGTTACGTCCAGTTGCCGTCAATAGGAGAGGCACAGAAAAATCTATGCCAATCTAACTTTCCCAAACCACCGTGTCAGTAGGGGTTGTCTGGGCTGCTAATTAGGAGCATTACTCTCAGATGAGAGGCAAAGCAAAGGCAGATTTTACATCCTGTCACTTAAGCGTGTTTTAACTACTGTTTACCTGGTAGCCTTTTTGGTGTCTGTTTTGGAAAAAGAAAGGATTGCTACCATTAGTTTCATTACCTAAAACTTGTGAAAAAGCCTATCTTCAAGTTGCTTTCTCATGTCATTTAGAGTAAAATGTGTTGGTTCCATTTTAAATATATATTTTTATTCCCCTCCTCCCCCCCCCCTTTTTTTTTTTCTCTCTCTAAATAGATAGTAAGTTAAATTGAACAGGTTTGTCCATGCCTGGCACTTTCATCGTTCGCTTACCTTACACAATTCACAGTGTTTCACCTGATAAAATCTCAACTTTCAGTCAGGAAAAAAAAAAAAATAATAATAATAATAATAAAAAATGAAAGAGGCAAAATATCTCAAATATGTTGTCCCATTTTTATATTATTTTTTATGATCTAATTTCTTGAGGTTTTAGTTTCCAGATTCTTATTTATTTATTTATTTTTAAACCTTTGTTTCTATTTTACCTGCTTGGACTTCAGCAGAAACCAGGAGGTGCTTCCTTAGTTGAAACACAGTGAAAGTTTGAATTAACTTTCAGGCCAGGCTGCTTTATGAAAGACAGCCCCAGAGGCAAACAGTTTGTGACACAACAGGCTGTAGAGAAAGCAGGTGTGAAACTGCTTGTGAGGTCTGCAGATCTGTTGTCCCCTGTTGTCTTTGGTGGACAGGGGACAGAGGGTGACTCCTCCTGGCATGGGACACTTGAGCAGCACCACCATGGTATTCGTACGTTGTGTGACCATTAGGGACTGTACTGACACCTTCATGTGCTAGGATACTCGTTAGAGAAATGTTACCTGCTAAAAGTTTTATTAGATCAATCCTCTCTCACTTCTCAGAAGCATTTATTCCCCTAGCATATGGCCGGCCATCCAAACAACTGTTGCACCAGCCTCAAAACTACCCTGCTTGTTGAGCCAATTCCAATAGAATAAATTAAACAAGAGGCTCTTAGCAGACTTGGCTACGTGTGACAATGCTGAGCTGCTCTTTGCAGTGTGGAAAGTGTCATGTAAAATAAGCACTTGGTGTGCAGAAGCAGAGAGCACTTCCCTCCTCACCTGTAGTTTCCAGGTGGTGTTCGTGGGGGTGTCAGGAAACCTGCCCACCCACACTGGCTGCTATTTTATTGAACCACTTTAAAGCGCTTCCCTGTCCCTCATCATCCCCATGCCAGCACAGAATATAGCATTAAAGTCCTGTGTGGAAGTTCGGATGTTATATTGCTTCAGAAGAAATGTATATGGGCTATGGAAGAAGAATTAATACCTAATTCTTTTTAGCTTTTTGCATAAATCAAAACAATACTTCCTTTAAGAGCAACTTTTACAAAAGAAAAAATAAACTTTGTGACAAAAACAAATATTATTTCATAGCATTTTCAATTATATCCATTAATTTTACAAAAATCCA
Source organism: Oxyura jamaicensis (assembly GCF_011077185.1). Classification (NCBI taxonomy): domain Eukaryota; kingdom Metazoa; phylum Chordata; class Aves; order Anseriformes; family Anatidae; genus Oxyura; species Oxyura jamaicensis. The sequence continues at coordinate 34,591,188 of NC_048899.1, read as the reverse complement.
AGCAAAAATACACCCTGTAATACTCTTATTTTAAAAAGATCCCAAACCCTGCCTAAACATAAATAATGATTCATGATTTTGATGCCGATAAAATAATTTTACTGTAGATAACACACAATTTCTTTGAAACTATCAGTGTTGTCTCTATGCAATAAATATATAAAAAGAACTTATTTCCCATAGCAATTGTCGATGAAATTGTTGCTCATTGAGTCTCGAGTGGTTTTCCCAGTTCTTTATTGCAGTCGTTCAGAGCAAGGAAAAATTTAAGTATATAAGGCAGTAGAAGCTTAGTTCTTTCTCTTGAAATAGAGGGAGGTCGTCTATCTTTTTAATTATTAACCAGAAGCGTATGGGGATCACACTAAGCATTTTTAATTTTAATTATATTTCATCCGGAATCATTCCTCTGCTCACTCAGAAGTTTCTATAAAAGACTCCCGCTACTTTAAGTTTCCCCGTGTCATGTGCTTAGATCACTTTGCACGTTAAAAATGGGAAATTTTTACTCAAGTGTACAAATGGAGAGAAGATGCTAATTTTTCTATTTCTGCTCTTTCTTCCACATTTATAAAAAATAAAATATATTAGCATAATATTTACGTTAATAGGCAGTGCCTGTGTTGAATCCTCAATTATTACAGCAGTAGTAAAATACAAGAATATGGCACTGTTTTTCGCTCTTTTCTGTTAGCCGAATTCTTCTTGTGCAAGTCTTTATTTGCAATTAAAATGTGCACGGTACAAAATACATGTTTGAGACTTGAAACGAAAGAAGACAGTCATTCGGTATAGTTCTGATTTTCATAAACTATATTTTGGCTATAAGACATATATTTCTAGTACCATTTGAAGACTTAGTCACCCTCATATAAAATTGCCATTTTCTCTAAAGATATAATAATACTGTTGTGTTTTTTAAAAAAAGAGAAAATATATACTTCCAGCCACACTTTTGCTAGTGCCCATGGTCTACATAATGTCATCAAACAACGTAGATTTAGACCAAAATGTAGACTATATGGTATCTTAACATTTCTTTCTGAAGTCCTTAAGAGGAAACTCTGTTTTTCAGAAAGTACTAAAGGAAGGTTGATCATATTTGGCAGAAATACTCCATGGAAACTGTAATTAAAATAGGAAAGACCCTCAAAAATATATACAAGACTATTCAGAATAAATATGTGTGCTTTCACGAGGGGCATTTCTTTTTAGAGGCTTCTGAAGCTATGTGAATGAAAGAAAAAAAAAAAAAAGATTCATTACTTGAATGATGTCAGTGAACTAGCCATCTGTACATGTTTGGTTTTAATATATGAATACAGATATAAGCAAGAAATTAATTCAGTAACATCTTGAGCACAAAAATATATATTTTAAAAGTCCCCAGTGCAACCAAAACCTTGTCTCTGTAGTATACAGTGCATTTGACTTGTCTGATAACTGGAGAGCCATTCAGAGCATCTAAATGCATAGCTGCTATAGTGAAACCATAGGGATTAAAAGTTCGATTCATGAAAACTGCCAACTAAGTGGATTTTTCACATGGGATATGATTTTACAGAGGCGTAGACTTGGACAATTCTATATAAGCTTCTCTTGTGAGCAATTGGATGTGTCCTATGCACAGCAGAGCTCATGGTTATAAAAAAGACAAAAACTAAACCACAACACTGGTACCTAAATGCACAACATATTTGTGTTAGATGAACTGTTAAATGAAAATGCTGATGTGCATTAAATGTCTAAGTACCAGATTTCAGTGATGTACTGCTCCAGAAGGTTTATTTTAGAGAGATGTTCTTTCCATAGTGGGAGATCTCTCCTCCATTTCATGCAGTAGATTTCTGAAGAAAAATGGGAATTAATGTGCCTCTTTTTCTGGAAACTGTAATCGAGTCTTCTGGCATAGCATGCTTTGTAATGAACAGCTTTACAAGGAACACAGTTGTAATGAGCCTATGTCTTGCAAATAGCCCGTGCTGCTGGTAGCTCCACACTCTTCCCAAAGACAACCTGCTGGGGAAGGGAAATGGGGCAAAGAGACGTTAAGAGCTCTGAATGCTTTTTGAAGTCTGTGACACAAAGGTTATCCAGTTAAATTGCTTCTAGGTGTCTCACTTTGCCTGCATTGCTGAGCAACCTCGGTTGCAGCTATTTGATGCAAATGGTTATCCCTAGTGTGACCTTCAATTAATTGCCTTTTATTCCATAAATACCTGTTCAGTGCCATTTCTTGTTAATGATACCGAAACAATTGAAAAAAAATGCAGCTAATATTTTATAGATGTATCATTATCTAAACAGATCTAATAAACTGTACGTATCATGACTTTCAAGTATGTGTCACACTTAGGTAAAACTAGGAAATTTCCCACAGGCTGGAAAGAAGACAGTACCCTCCTCCAGCAGGCTCTTCCTCTGCTTCCCAAAGCATAGCAGTGTTCCAGAGCTCACACTGCAAGAATTTAATTACTTATTTTATGTCTAGAAATATTTTAAATTGAATCTCTTTTGTAAATTTCATCCTCCATAAGTAAGAAAAAAATGTTTTTCTCCCTGTGGTATGAAATATTTGTTAGTGCTTACATATGTCTTGTGCGCTACATAGCCCACCTGACATTGACCTCCTCTGGAGGCTGGATCCAGGACTAAATGGAGCATTCCTTTTTTCTGGCCCAGCGTATCTTTATAATAGGAGCTATCAGAAGAGAAAAGGCATAATATTCACTGTGAATTAAAAGGAAAATGAGTAGCAGAAGGGAAGAAATCTGAGACAGAAGAGACTGTAATGAACTGTGTAATAGGATGGCTGAGATGGAATAGAGCTGGTGTCTTGACATTTTATTGAGTAAATCTTGTTTATGTTATCTGCACTTTGAAGGACAATGCATGAGTCTCCATGTCTAAGTATTTAGCAAATGCATAACTCATAAACTCTCAGTTATTATCAAAAACTTAATGAGTTGAATTTCTTTCTGAACGAGGCTTACTTCATATTCTCTAATACAAAATATGTATGAGAAACAACGGGTTCTTATTCAAGTGTGTGTGTGGACTAAAAAACTTATGAATGATGATAGAAATAAATAAAACTGAAAGTATCAAAACTAAAAGCATCGAAAAACCTGTGTGAAATACTATTCAATCACATTTCGTTTCTGTCATGAAATAATTGTATATTATTTTATATTAGCAGTATATTGAAACCATTGTAATATAATATATATTTTGAAAATGAAAGTTAATTCATATTTAGCATTGAAAATATTTCACAGGAAATATGTTATAGTCATTTGTTATTTTTAATTTAAGAATAACCAGTCTCACAGGGTGATGTCAATTCAGTACTGTCGATGAGAATAGGAAAAAAATCTTAGTTAAATGAAATTGCTAAAGTTATGTTCTTTGCACTTCTTTATACTTTCGCTTACTGTAAGAGTAAGACTATGTTTTAGACCAGTAGATTGACTTATAAGAAAAACTCAGAGTTTAGAAGTTTTTTACAAGAAATAGTTCCAGGATCCCACCAGAAAAAGCTCTTACTGTTTGGAAATGAGAGCAGTAGTGCTAGGTGGTTGTGAAGCCACCTTGGCATCCCGCGAGGAAGACTCTTGGGTCATCGTTACGAAACTTCTCCAGGTACCAGGCCAACAGCTACTTTGATGCTGATCATTGTGACAGGTGAATCTGAAATCTGGCTGCATGCAGACTTTACAAAACAACAAGAAAAAGAAGAAAAAAGAGTGAATTCACGGCACATAGATATGTGCTGTTACATACAGTGTTTTTAGACACACACAGCTACACACAGGCTTTATGAATCTCTGTGGAGTATTTATAATCAGATTTTAGTTCCCTTTACACATAGCTAATAAACTGCTGCAAGCATTAGCAGTGTGCCATCCCCATGGTGTAACAGACACCCAGCCACCCATTTCCAACCCCTCTCTCGCAGACACACCATCGGTTGGTGCTTCTGAGCATATTGTTACAAAATTTCACAGGCAGAACTTGAAATATTTAACAGGACTACGAACAAACGTGTACCTTTGATGTCCTTGAAGTTGAAATGAGACTTTTGTACTTAGAAAGGAACAACTCCCTCCAACTAGTTTTTGTCCATAGAGAATTTAATTCTTTATTATACACCATACACCATGTATACAATCTCATTGTGAAAACAGCTTGAGTTCTTTGGGTAGAGTGTTTGTTTGGTGAAGTTCTTTGTATTACAAATAATTATTTGTATTACAATTGCACTTCTGAGCTTTCTTTTTGTCCTTTGATTTTTTGGCAGATGTACAGCAAATAGCAATTGACTGGATCACTGGGAATTTTTACTTCGTGGATCACGTCAGTGACAGGATCTTTGTCTGCAACCAGAACGGAACAGCGTGTGTCACGCTCATCGAGCTGGATCTCAGTAACCCTAAGGCCATAGCTGTTGATCCAACATCAGGGTAAGATTATTTATTTGCATTAGGAAATGTTGATCTTATGTGATGTGTGCTGGTCTGTGTATCTGCTTCATTCTAGCATTTTAAAAACTGTTTTTCACTGCTGCCCCGAAGTACTCGCACAGTTGAACAAAGCAGTAACATGTAATGCACTTGCAGCAAGTACTTAACATAACTATATTAATCGCAGCTTGTGCCTTGTAACTTTTCGAAGTGGAATTGGAAATGGAAAACCAATTTTATCTCTACTTGTCATAAGATTATTTTCTGTTTTTCTGTAAATTGCATTTATAACTAGCGTATGTGGGAAAGGAACTTCTTATACTGTTTTCCCTCAGCTGTAGGAATATGGGAACTGGCTCTAAGAAGTTTAATTACACAAAAGAGTGGAAGGTTTTTTTCCTCTGCTTTAGACGGTCAGCTATAATGATAAAATTACATTGTATTTACTTTTTTTCTTCCATACTTATGTTCAATGCCACCTGGGAATAAAGCCTGGCCTAAAATATAGGGCTCTAAAAACCTTCTATTCTATAACAGCCACCAGCTGGGAAAAGTTTTCAAGCAAATGATGAAGTAAAAGCATAGCTAAATAGGAATAATTAAGTTAATTTAAAAACTTTCAGGGAGGATTTTAGAACAGAGATTTTATTTTGGTTTTATTAGTCTGTAAGTAGTTAAACCAAAATGCCTGGTGGAATACATCCTAAACAGCCATAAGCCCCTTCTCAATAAATACAAAAATATTTACTGTAGAACAGCTTGTCATCCATATGTGGACTTTTGTCACTCTTTATTTAAAGCCTGATTGAATATTAAGATGCATGATCACAATGACTTTAATTCTGACAAGAACAGCTTGCATGTAAAGTTTACAAAGAAGTTTTATAATGTAATTCTTGAGTATAGCTGTATTTCTATCTGCAGCAGATGGTGAGCTTGACTTGATCTGACTGCAGTGTTGTTTTAAAAGAAAAATAAAAAATGCATGTTTAAATTGATTTTTCTGCAAGTTCTGATCTGAAAGAACTTGAAGCTTTCAGATTTGCCAGCAGCAGCCTTTTTTTCTATACATTTTCTTGTATATTCTTTGTGGGATTTACTAGATGAATCCACAGTTTGTCATTACATAATCTTATCTGTCAGGGATGTAAGAATTATATCCAGCACTTTGATTCTGCAAGGAGGAATGGAACAGAAAGACTGCTTTTCCTTCTGTTTGTTCTTTGCTAGCTGCAAACCATTCTTATTCAGTTAGTTGCCTTTTGCAGTGCTGCATCTGAGAGCAATCCTGGCTGTTTTAGTGTAGATGGAAGCGCTGGCCTGGAGGGAGACCATAAGTGATCATGATATTTAATGCTGTGATTCTTCATAGAGCAATAACGATTTATTTCATGATGGAAACACTGGGTGGATTATTATTCTTATTACGAATTTCAGAATTCATATTTTGCATATCATGAGTTATTTCTTAACAGTTCTAGTTGGCAATTATATTAATTATATGACATATGTTGTTATGTTAATAGGACATCTAACATACATCTTAATTGATAATCCTCACTTTATATATTACTTGTGCTTGTTAGTGACTGGGCTTTGGTACAAAATGCAAAGAGATAATCAAAACATTCTGGCTACTTAAAAATGTTTTCTTCCATTCTTTTTTCTCTGTTTTTGCTTTTCATTTTACTTTCATGCTGATTCTAATTGAGACATATTTCTGTGTCAAAGTATAAACATGGTATTGCTGTCTATGTAACTTGTGGATTTATTTTTTATTTTTTATTTTTATTTTTTGTATTTAAATATGAAGCATGGGATGAGATTTTTTCTGTTGTTTTGGTTTGGATTTGTTTTTTGTGGGCTCCCGTAACAAACAAACAAACAAACATTTTAAGGCATTAGATATAATTACATTTTAAGTTATTTGCTCCTGTAACATGTATTGCGGTTATAGTGTGTTCACTGTCTCCAGCATTCTTCTAAAAGCTGAAAGTACATCCGCACAGAGAAGACCATTTCCTGCATTAAGGAATTCAGAGCTTGATCCTAAGCCTTTATGTCTATGACACACTTCCCTGTAGTAGTACAAGGTCAAGCCCTGCTATTTTTATGTGCTCACATCTGAGCTGGTTTTGGTTGCATTTAGTCGTTACTTTACGAACCAGAAATTCTCCATTTATCATTAGAATAAAACGCGAGTGGGTGAAAAATTACTTAATCCATTTTTTTTTTTCTTTTTGTGAGTGTGAGTGTGATGAATTTTACATCTCTGTGAGTTTCCTTAGATGTTTAGTGGTGATGGTTTTATATACTCGTGTGCTTACAGTTGAACTTGAACTACTAAGCTTATTTCACATCATACAGTGAATGAATGAGAACTCTTGTTATTTTTCTAAATCTGAACTTGAAGTTGAGAGAAGAAAGGCTGCTGCTGAAAAAGATCTTGAACAAGCAAGTTTGTTACATGTCTAATCTAAGAATATTACTTTGGTCTAGGATTTCAGCAGTTTTACCAATACAAACCGTGTTCCTTTTTTAGTACTCCAGACGATGTCTAATGCAAGTCCACCTGAAACGTTTAGGAAAACAAACAAACAAAAAGCAGCTAATTAATTATTTACCCAGCTAGAGGTTTTGCTGTACTAATACTCATCTGCTTCGTCATCTGATTTTCAGTTCCGAATAGCACAACATAAATATTGGCACTGTCATGGGGGGCTGTTACCGGAGGGAATGGCTTGTTTCCCACCGCCACTGGGAGTTGGTTGGAGTTCAGACTTGTCAGTGAAGTGTATGGTGAATGAAACAGCTAGAGCAATGCTAGAAGAAAAACAAAGTGGCAATGAGAGAGGAAGAATGAATTGTTTTGCAATACTATGTTATCTATCGAATACCTTTGAAGTAAGATGCTTGGCTCCTGATGTCTGCAGTTCATAGTTTTGATAAATTTTAATATGGGACCTCGGTGGTCAAGAAACCAAAGCTATTACTCTGACTGGCCCTTAACATTGGTGTACAGTTGATGATGGTACTGATGACCTATATGAAACAAATATGAGCTGAGTTTGAAGGATTTTCACTCTAGCTGTGGTCTGTACTCACAGGGAATCCTTTCTAAAGAATCCTAGCTAGTTTGGCAGTCAGCTTGTATAGTCATGGGACTTGGATCCCCATACACGTATGACAGGGAAGGTGATACATTTTAAACTGACCAGACAATAGATTAGTATTTAGGTTCTCTCTGAGCTCTGCCACCAACAAGCTAGATGTCTATAGGTAAGGCATTTTATTTATTTTAAATTTCAGTCTCCCCTTGTATTTAATAGGGAACATAGAAAACACTGAATTTTAAGAAGTGCACTTCCAAAACTGATTCAATCATAAAGGTATGTGTACAGAAAAAGCACATAGGGTGAGATTACAGGGAGGATGTGCAGAGCGAAGCTGGTGAGTGGGAGGATGCGTGGAGCAGAGCACAGAGGTACTGTGAGTGAAGAAATGGGTGAGACGTCGTGTACATGAATCACTGCAAAGGAAGGGTGTCACGGAGGGGGAGAATAGGAAGGGGGAGAGAAGAATGGGAGAGGACGCTCAATTAGAGGCTGAAGACATTGAAATGGGAGCTTGTAGCTACCATTTAAAGGTTGTATTAGTAACAATGGGGAGAAAAGAGATTTGTAAAAAGAGCAAGCTCGCACTTTAATACTGCAACATTGTGTGTCATGTAAATATTTGAATAAATCTTTTAATCGGCTTTTCCTTCTGCTATGTTGTAGAAGTAATAATAAAAAAGAACCCTGCTTATTTCTTTAATGCAACAACTGCAAATGCATACAGGAAGAGATTGTGATGCGATGGCTGTTAAAAGCCATGTCTGTTAATGTGTTACGGTGTTATGTACCAATCCTTGGAAATGCTAATAAGTCAAGAAAAAAGAAAAAAACTGTAGAACAGCAAAAAGAAAAAAAAAAAAAAGAAAAAAAAAAGAAAAAAAAAAAAGAAAATCTTTTTCACTTTAAGTATGCAATAGCAATCAGTTGCTTACCTTTCCAATCCACCAATCCACAAAGGTGAACAAGGGAAGAATTAATAGCTGAAGTTTTCTTTTTCCTCATCTTGGAAACTCATTCTGAGGGAAACAAAAAGAAAAAAGGAAAAAAAGAAAAAGAAAAGAAAAGAAAAGAAAAGAAAAGAAAAGAAAAGAAAAGAAAAAAAAGGATTATTCCATTAACTTCCTCTGAGATTCTAAGGACTGAAAGACTGAAAGCACAGCTTTTACTGTGGCTAAAATCAAGCCATGTTATAAAAAGAAAAACAAAAACATAACAAAGTTCTTGAAATGGTTGGACAATTTTCCTCAGTCTAAAATTTGAGAAAATGGGAGAAAGCACAGTGTGAGGTGCCATTTTGAAATGTGGTCTTCTGTATAAGGTCTGAGCTGAGCAACATCCTTAGAACATTATATTTAAAAGAAGCTCTAAAAAAACTCCTAAAGAGCAGTTGCTTCTGTTCTTTAAGGTTTTTGTTTGTTTGCTTTTCTCGTAAATCTGCTGCACTTCTGATATAATTCTGATATGGGTATTAGGAAGACATTGGAGGAATCTTATGAACCCTGTTGTCATCCAAAGTGATCAGCTGCAGTCGAGTATTTTCTTAATCAAGCTGTGTATGACTGTCCTCCTGAGACATCTGGGGTTATTGGACAGCCTGAAAGGTAATGTGAGCTCCACTGAGCCATTCACATTAACAAAGTTGAAAGAATAGGAAAGTTTTTATACGTCACCAAATCAAAGTTTTCCTTGCTAGAGAGTTGTGCTCAGGAAATGCACAGGAGTGCCTGGAGTGTACAAAGAAAACAGCCATGCAGAGGGCAAAGAGACTCTTTCTTTTTTTCTTTTTTTTTTTTTTTTCACCTGAGAATGAAATGAATTTTGGACTGACGATTCGACCTGTTTGGCAGCATGGGAAGACTTGTAAGCTGGTAAGAAATCTGCTTGGTGGGATCTGAGAAAAACCTAAGAGAAACATTTGCACAGGTCAAGTCTTTGATGAAGCATCTGACTAGACAAAGCCCTGAAATCCTGTGTTATGAGTCCTGCAATAGCCAAAGAAGAACAAGTCAGCTGATGAGGAGGCAGAGAGACATTCTTTTAATAAAAAATGCTTCAATTTGAATCTTTCCTTGTGTTTAGCATGACTGGTGAATGGGGGTCCCAGTGGCTGGCTGTGGCATGGCCTGCTTTTAGAAAGTGGCCATAGATGGTGTCGTGCCAGAGGGATTGCTCAAAGAGAGAAAAATGTCTTAGAGCTGACCGGGTGGTGTGGTAATTGGCGACTGGACTGGAGTGATTTCACAGACAAGGAAAGTCAGGGAGTTTGTTATCAACAGGAATCAAGTCTCTTCCAGGGGAGGAGAAGAGCAAAAATTCAAAAAGCAGGGGAGGTCAAAACAGTAGATATTCTTCTTCATTTGCTTCATTGTTATTTAGACAGGGGAGTCTTTTAGGATAAGAATAAAACATCTACACTTATTGTCTGCTGCCTTTTTTATTCTCTTTTTTCTCTCTAGTCTCTGAGCTTTTATAGCACCCACAAGGCTTGAGAGCTATCTGCGTCTTAAAACTTTTTTTTTTTTCTCTCAGATTAGTCACCATTTCCTGCTGATCAAAGAGGAGTGTTATAATCATTAAAGCTCACTTTTAAACAGCAAAATCATTAGTATTTTAATAACATGCCATTATTAAAAGAGATCAGTTCCTCTTCTTGTCACAAAGCAATTTCAAAGAGCTGTAAGATACATATAAGGCACAGTAACTTTTAGAAAGTTTTAAAGGTGACCTGGAAAAGAATCCTCTTCAGAAAAAAAAAAAAATAATAATAATAATAATAAATCTTTACAATAATTAATGACAAGCTGGAAGTTTTCATCAAGAATTCAGATTTTGTTGCTCATCCTCCCCCTCCTCCACCTCTTTCAGGCTGTGAGAGGTAAGAAGTAGTGGTCTTTTGAAATTATGTTTGCCTCTGTTGCTATCTGTTTAGTTCAAATGCTTGCTAAACATTTGGGAGAAGATTTTTTTTTTCTGGTTTCAGAGAACTCAGCTTCCAGATCTATGCCATTCCATCTTTTAATTTTAATTGTTGCTAACTAAACTGTGGCATAAAACTCTTTTTTAATTCTGTCACCTTTAAGTTTCCCACTGGACCTAATTTCCTTTGAAATTCTGTTTCTTCTGTAGTGGTACAGATCTGCTCACTAGGAAACTGCGCTGCTGCTGCTGCTCCTAATGACCAAAAGGAAAAAGTCATATTCTCATCTGCTCTTTCCTGAAATTATGTGGTATGATTTAGCATGCATGTGCAAACAGAAAATAGAAGAAATAATGCTTTTTTTCTTTAATAAACTCAAAAATGTTTGGATTTCTAAACATGAAGAGACAAGCTTGTATGTAAAAGTCAACAAATTCAGCTGAAAAGCATCCACGGTCACTGATAAAGTGGGAAGAATCAAAATACCAAACACATTACGTAACTGCATTAAGTGAAATCATTTAAAAAATGATTGGATCGAAGTGACTGCTACATTCAAGACAACAAAAATAGAAGAAATTTGAATAGATTTAGTACATGCATGTTTTCAAGAATTTATGAGTGCATTTATTATTGTGCAGACATTTTTTATTAATCAAATACTAATGACATTAAAAATTGATATCTATAATTAGTATCCAATCTTCCGTATACATAGCAAGATGTACTCTGCTGGGTACCCAAGACCTTAAATGCCACCAAAAGTTGCATTAAAAAAAAAAAAAAAAAAAAAAGGTACTAAGGTACTAATAACAGAGATAAACTCTGAGTGAAAAAGGTTGTTTTTTTTTTCCTAGTGATCCTAAAAAAGAAAGAGTGACAGAGTTGGCAAAGTGACTGCAAGTATTATTAGAATATCTGGCTGATGTTCTGAGTGATGGCATCATCTAATCATCAGGATTACTGCCCAGAGAATAAAAAGCTAACTGGTGGGAAACTGAAGAAAAGCCTATTGTAACATGAACTGAAGTAGACCTGTTTTTCTTTATTTTGCAGCACGTGCAATGATTTTAATAGGTATGTTGCATCTAGAAGGAAGAATATTTGAATGGTGTCAATAATTATGGAAAAAAAAATATCAGTGGAAATAAAAAGCTTCAATAGATGAAGCTTTTCAAAAACACGAAATCGCAACATAGCTGTAATTTGTAATAAATTTGCAAAAAAAAAAATTAAATTAAAAAACTTTAAACTAAGTAAAAGGTTTTTTCAGTTATCAAAGGTTGCCTTTCAGCTAGTTGGTCCAGAGGACCTTGAATGCAGCATCCCACCCGCCTCACTTCCCTGAGACCTGCCTAAAGATCTCAGCTGCCAGTTGACTACAGCATCCTCTTTACCCTGATTTTTTTTTTTTTTTTAAATGGTTTATCCATAGTGCTTTTTTCTATTAACCATTTGAATTGTGTCAGCAAACCAAGCTGAACAGCAACAGCACTCATAAAACTCCATGAATTTGATCAGCTGGGGCAATTCACGGCTGATGCAACACATCCTTTTGCTTTCCTTTTAAAACATCTCTGTATAATTAGTGCACTTACTCTTACTTCTGTCCTTAGATCCCTGTCCTTCAGTCCTTAGCTAGGTAAGCTTCTGAACAAAACTCTCATCTTTCACTGAAATTACTCTGATTCTTTGAATTTGAATTCAGTATTCAGTATTCAGTGAAGGAATAGAAAATAGGTATGCTTCTCTGCCTGGTATGGAAGGCTTGAAGTCCTTTCTTTTTTACCTGCAATGTCCAGACAAAAGCTGCAAGATTTAAATCATCCTATCAATGATTTTCCTCCTGGATGAAAGCAATTAAGCCAGAGAGAATTGAGGCCACTTTATTTCTCAATGAGAATATAAATGGGAGTTTAAGGCTCTATAATGCATGTACATTATGTTCATGTCCATCTGAATTCTCCCTTTATTTTATTTTTCTTATTACCTGATAGTCTTATTATCTAGCCATCTTCTGTAAGGTCATTTGTGTAGAAGACAAGTTCTGGTATGAATTAGAGCACTGCATGATTGGAAGCACAGAAAAATATCTTACAAAAGAACTGCTAAAACCTGTCTTCTTTTAAGTTACTTGCATTAGCCTGGACTCAGGGAGTGTGTATATATACAGAGGGTAAGAAAGAGAAAAAGAGACACTCTCTTTCTTTCTTTCTTTCTTTCTTTCTTTTTCTTTCTTTCTTTCTTTCTTTCTTTCTTTCTTTCTTTCTTTCTTTCTTTCTTTTCTTTTCTTTTCTTTTCTTTTCTTTTCTTTTCTTTTCTTTTCTTTTCTTTTTTTCTTTTTTTTTTTCCCCAAAACATGAACAAACTGTAAGTAATGAAAAAATAAATAAAATAAGAAATAGTTCAGCCATTTAATATAGTACGACGTTACGAACATCCAAAAATCTTTTCTAGTAATGGTCACGCATTTCTTGTGTTGTTTTTACATCAATCTTTCTATTCTAGCGCTGAAAAATTGTCTAAAAGACAGGCTTTCTAATAAGCTATTGCCATGCCATTCATTTTTCTTCACTGACAATAAATCACTGCCTCTATATGTGCAGTGTTTCAAGTATAAAACATTGGAATTACTCTGATACTGGATGAACCAGAACCACTCAAACTCAAAAAAAAAAATATTAAAAAAATGATGAAGTCCATTCAGTTAATTTGTCATCTGTGTGATGATATCATCCTGATGGAAACTGCTACTGCTGTTCTCTTCAGCTGTGTTACCTCTGTTTATGGTTTTTCATACTGTTTTACTACGTTTTGTTTTCCTGAGGTTTCTTGCATGTCAGTGCCCCCATTGCTGTGCTTACCAGCGTGAACATGCTTTGCTGAAGGTCTTCTGAAGCATGACCCTTTTGGTAGAGGTATAGAAAAACTGGAGGAAATCTGGAGATAATGATAGGAAACAAAAGATGGCCTACAGGAACTGTGACAGTCTAATCTAGAAGAAAGGAAGTTGAGAAGAGCCATAACTATATATATATATAAATATATAAATGGCTGCTTAAGTAGAAAGATGGTTTATTGAAAAGTGATTAAAGAAAGGACAGGAAAAATGTAATTTGTTGCAAAGACTTCAATAGATAAAGGCAGAATTTACTAGGCTGAAGAGATGTTGGCATATGACCCACGTGGAAGTTGTAATCTCCTTCAATAGGGATGCTTAGGACTGTGTCTATCTGGCTGGCAGGGATATTCCAGCCTTGTGTTACCCTTTCTCACTAAAGGAACTGGTATCTGTGTACATATCCGTAAGCTTACAGTGTCAAATAATGGGATACTACAAGAGTAGGTGTGAATAAATGTGTTGTTTAAAAAGCACCTTTTAAAATATACTGAGATATTACCAAACTATGTGTTTTGTCTCTCCACCTGAGGGGTCTGGAGAGATTTGAAGTAAAATAAGGACCAAAAAATAAACCTCTTTGTCCTTTTCTTTTAGAAGTGATATAATTTACTCCAAATGAAACTGAAAACTGAAACTGAAACTGAAACAGAAAATCTGCAGAAATTTGTGTCCATGAGTGGCATCCTTGCCTTTTAGGAACTGCCTTTATTTTAACAGGCTGCAGTGAAATTGCGTGTTTAGAAGTTGCATTTACATTTGCATCTGTAAAGCGGAATGAGCAGCCTTCTCCCACTGTGGTTGATAAGCAGCATATACAAAGCATCAAATAGATTTTCCTTATTGTCTGGTACAGCGTGACATTGTCTCAGCCATGGGATGGTGGCGCCTGTGACTGCTGCATGGCTAAACACAGCTAAGATGCTAATTGCAGCGTTGGGTTGTGGCCATAGTTGGTGCTGAGCAACTTTTCTTTAAGGATGAGACCTTTTGAGTTACAGGCAACATTTCTATTTCTCACCTTTAGCATTTTGAAAAATACAGCAAAATATAAGATGAGGACTTGCTTACTTCATTTTTTGAAATTAAGGTGTTCTACTGCTAGAAACTTTTTTTTGGCTCTAAGTTTGCTCATTGCCAGTCAATCTGAGCTAGCTAATTCACTTTCATAGGTAAGGCAATACACAGACACACACGAAATATGGTCCAAGTTTACAGTTGGCCTCAGGCTGAGTGTTTCTAAACTACAGAACTGATGTGTTTGGATGGTGTCCAGACTGCCACTTGAAAACACTTTGAATCAGTTGGTAATCAGCTCTTTGGAGATGCAAACTGTTAGTGTAGGCAAGCCTAGAAGATGGCCAAGAAAAGAAGGCCTCTCATTAACTTTACTTCAGCTTTACTTAGATCATTATTATTCATATTTACATAGATCATTATTATTCATATTATTATTTGAGAGCAAATCTACAAACCCAAGCCTAAATATTCAGGGATTCACATTAACAGATTTTAAACAAAAAATTATATTTGAAACTCACTGCCTTTTTTACCTGCTGAAAAATAACCACTTACATTCTTTCAGGCTCTTTAAGTTTTATAAACTTACAGTTATGCTTACAGACTTCTTCAGACACAGAAATTGTACAGCACCACCTCTTGGCTGATCTTACCCCGCTGAATGAGAATATATGGTGCTTTCTGCTGGCACGCCTCATTTGTCTGAGCATAAGGAGCAGAGAATAAGCAAACTGCTTTTCCAACAGGGATTACACTGACTTCAACAGAAAATAAGACCTCTAACCAAAAGATTTTAATTGGAACGGAAATTTGTTGACTACACCAAGCCAAGCTCTGGTTTGTATTCCTGAGTGTTTGACATGGTTTACTGATATGAATATGTTGCATCTTCGGAAACTTTAAGGGTGTTTTGTTCCTTTTTTTTTTTTTTTTTTTTTCTTTTTGTATTAGTCTCCTTATTAAATTACCGTTTTGTGGTTTGTCATGTAGGCACTTTTCTGAGCATGGTAATATTTTGTATTCCAGTATTTTAGTATATGTATCAGCCTACAGCTCACATGCACAGACTTTTATTTCTCCTCCCCAGATGTCTTGCAAGTTTTAGACCATAGTAACCGCCAGGCTTAATGAAGCATTTCTCATTTGTTACTTTTGTTTTGTGGGAAGGATGTTGAGAGTGAGGTAGTGGAGGTGTGAAGTGTAAACATATTTTCTCAGGAAAGGAAATTGAATTCTGCTTAGGATTTTGTCCAAGATTTTAAGAGGGGGTTCCTGTCTGTGGCTGGTAAATTATTTTAGCCAAAAGTTACAGAAGACTCTACTGCTTTTGTATTTTATGTCATACAAATATCCAACAAGAGCCACTCGTGTCCTTGGTATGTGGAAGTTTTGACCGTGTTCAGCTGGCTGAAGTGATTGGGAATGAGGTGCCAGAGGCAAGGTGCTGTGCAATATCAGCCTTAGCATATTTTAAGTTGAGCACTAATTAGCAGGTGTTTGAAATTCTGCATTTAAATTCAGTGGCGATTACTTCATTTCAGCTTGGGAGGGTCTTGTGAGGGAGTATTCATGAATATATGGGGAGTGGTAGCAGACGGGGGCGAACGCTGGTTTAAGTATTTGGAAATGAAGAGTTTTGTGCGCAGAGCAGGATTTGAACAAAATGCATTTCTGTTGTAGGGCAGGAGGCTGCACGTAACGTAAGAAAGCAATAGTCGGCAGTGCATTAGGCAGTGTGTTTTGAGGTAACAGTAGGAATGGCTGAAATCAAAGAGTTTTGGTCATGTAGTGTGGTAATTTCAGACTATAAATGCAGTGTAACATTTGCTAACATTTGAATGCTTGAAATCACACTTGTAACACTTCTGATGCAAGTTTTTGTGTTCTTAGCTCTTGGTGGGGGGCTAAATTACATAAATCAAACCTTGTCCTGTTTCTAAGGAGAAAGAGATGAGAGCTAGAGGTTGAGGTGCCATCTGTTTTATCACCTTGTTTGAAGGCAGAGGAAACAGACTTGCAACATTCCTCAAGGAATGTTTTTTTTGTTGTTGTTGTTTTGTTTTGTTTTGTTTTCTAAAATTTCCATAATATTTAGAGAAGAGGTTCAAGGAACCTATATTAGTTGCCAGACTCTAAACCAGACCTGTGAAGGAACCCAAGATACACAAAAAACAGCTTTAAAATGGGCTGAAAGTGGTCACTGCAGTAAGTGGCTTAGCAAAAAGGAGTTTTTCAAAACAAGGCGTGTTCTACATTGTTATCCCCTGTTCACTGTTCCAAAAGAGAGAGTTTCCTTCTGCCCAGCAGAACTTCAGGAAATTATTTCTACACTTCTATTTCTGTAAGGAAAGTTGGAAGACACAGAGAGCCACAGCTGCCAGAGTGTGGGCAGTGTCAGCTCTGGCTTGTCACCCCCTTAGTGTTAGGGGTGACTGCTCGCTTACATTGGCAGCAGTTGTCTATCAGCTCCAGAGAGTGGGAGCTGGCTTTTGACCCTTCTAAAAATGGAAAAAAATAAACACATGCAGGATAATGCTATTTTATTTTTTTCAGTAGGACTATACAGATGCTGGGAGATACGATGAAAAAGATTTTTGAGCACAGCTTATTACTACAGATATCCACACATTAAACTACGAGGCTGGATAAGGATATTCGTAGCTTCCCTCTAATGTACTCCTTAGAGATGCAGTTGCATTATCTGTTTCCCTGTTGCCAGTTAGTTACAGGAAATATAACTTGACTAAATTCCGTTAATAGTTTTCAGAAACATTAGCTTCAGAAATATTTCCATTAGTCTGTAGTTAGTTAATCAAGTCTATGTTCCTGTGCCCGTACAAGCTATAAAGTTCTGCAATGAACATTTAATTGTAATTAACATCATTGACCAGTTAAACAACATAAGCAGTAACATATGCATGGGTGAGCGCTCTCTGCTTGCTGACAAAACAAGTTACACCAGATGGGGCCCTTGGTGCCTCTTGTGCCCCACGGTGCTTTCCGGGCTGTGTCAGATGGTGCTTGTGCTTACCGTGAGAGCACTATTTTGAAATGGTTTGTTCTTTTTGTGTGCTTTTTTTGCCCAAAGATGAACTAGATGTATCACCTTGAAGGCATCAGCTTTAACAGATGAAGGTGGCAGGTGATGCTGCATATGGAATGTTAATATTTTAATTTAAAGTTTTGCTTGCATTGTAAGATAGCAAGAATATAATTAAAAACAACAATAACAACAAACTGACTGTGTACTCACTGCAGGCACTCACAGGCATGCTCCACTCATCCCTTGCAATGTATGGCTCTTAATTATGCTCTTTTCTTCTTTCCACTGTAAAACTAAGTGCAATCATCAGCTTTATTTCAAGTACGGAGTGAATTTTTGTTATAGCATTCAATTTTTGTCCCTAACAAACTCGAGAGTCACTAGGATTGCAGGAGGGTGTAAGACCTGAAGTCAGGGACCGAAGTACCACTGCTGTTTGCTGGGGCAAACATTTTCACGGAGGCCACATATATGTCTTGTGGACAAAACAACACAAGGTTTTGGCTGCCTGAATTTGTGCATACGTCACACCCCTGTAAGCAGCACGCATTCTACTGCGTTGTGACAGCATCAGCTCCGTCCCTAGGCTCCAGCAGTGGAGGTACCCTTAGCAGCAGCAAGGCCGAGAGGGGATTGCAGCAAGCTGCAGTCCTCTCTTCCTCTCCAGAGAAATGCAGTGCTGATGTGCATATTGGCACAGCTTTTCCTGTTGTCTCTGCTGGCTCTAACATCAGCTAGTTAAAAAACTGCACACTGACAAGTTGGGGCATTTGCATTCAAGTAAACGTATGGCTAAAAATGGCTGTACTGACTGTAACGTACAATAAGCTCCATAAGGCAAAACAGAGAAGCAGCTGCAGTCAAAATCTCCAGGAAATTCTGCTGTCAGCTTCTGCAACCAATTTAGAACATCGCAGATAAATGTTCCTGGGTTTTAATGTTCCGAGGAGCACAACTAAACAAATACAGCATGGATTATCCGCTAATATATTAAATGGCAAACGTTATCTTGCAGAAAGATAAATATGTTTGGGTATCCTACAGAGAAGGATTGGAATCCCAGGCAGAAATACAAACTTACTTCCCCACATGTACAAAAGATAGTGCACCTCTGCAGCTGTTCAACAGCTGTCCCTTGAAGATAATGATACAAGGATAAGACAAACAACATGTAAGTATTTGGCAATTAATATACTTAGAAAGATGGTGGGGAGGAGGGGGATGGAACAAATCTGAAGGCAAGTTACTGGCTCTGGACCACAGATAAAACCCCTAAAAAACCCAGAATGATGCCAAAAATATGAATGTGCTAAAATCATGAGTTTATTCTGTGTCAGAACCTGATATGTGGTTTCTGTGTATGTTGCACTGTGTTTCAACAGGTGGTCTGCAGAAATTTTTGGACCACATTTGAGGGTTTGCAAAAATGAGAAAAGCAAGCTTATATGTAGACTATCGTACCAAACACATATATATATATGAGATTTTTAAAGAAAGATGCCTTAGAGGTCCAGTTTTCTATTGGGAGGAAAAAATGGCAACTACAAATAACATGCTGAAAACCCTAGGGATATTACCGTTAGTATCCTTTGTAATAAGAAAAAGAAATCAAATAATATGCATATTAGATCTCATTTTAATAATTTCTAGGCCTAGAGCGGCATACAGTTTGATTGCAGTTTTTGTAACTCCTTTTTACCTATTATTCTCACATTTAAATGTACCATAAATGCTCAGCTAAATAAATACAATGCAAATTACCACTTAATGCATTAAATGCCAAATATTGTCTTGCCAAAATCCAAATAAGCTGTCTATTTCTGTTTTGGCTTACCTCCATATTCACACATACTGGGGCTTAATGATGGGTACTTTATCCTATCATGCAATTTCTTTGCAGAAACGTTTCAGGGGAAAAGAAACTGTAATAAAGATGTGAACATCATAACTACAGAGCCTTCTCTATTATCAAGTTTAAATATATGTTTTTTTAGCGTCTCTAGGCCACCGTGTCTTCAATTTTGAAACCTCACTTTGGAAAGCTCCCATTCCTTTCCGTTATCATGTATTTTAGAAAAGTGCTTAAAAATAAATATGGACAGATATGGAAAAGAAAATAAGAAATGCCAGGTTGTAGTCAGTGCAGTACAAATAATCTGAGATCAGAGAAGCAGCTAGAAATGGAAATGGAGAAGGAGCAAATTGGGAAAGATGGGACAAAAGCAAGGTGAAGAGTAGAAAGGATGTAGAAAACCTTATTTGGGGACAAAAATAAGAACATTCAAGAAAAAGAAGGGAGAATAAAGTGCAGAAAGCTTCAGGATGAAAAATAATACTAGGATGTCACAGATGGAGTTAACGTGGGTAGGTATCAGAGAAAAGAAAAGACGTTTGTTCCCACACATTCATAAAAATTCATGCAATTTGTGGATTGCTCCCAGAGCACAGGTTTTGTTGTGATTTACAGTTTTTAAGATGATTTGGCCCCAGCTCCAACCCGGCCTGTCTGCTGTAGAGAGCTCCGCTCTCAGGCTGGTCAGCCTGCTGCCTCCTGGCGCGTACCATTTCATTTCTCCATGCTTCCTTTACTTGAATTTTACTTGTTATCAGTAAAGTACTGCTGTAAAATCAGATAATGAAGTCTTACGGGCCTCTTAGAATAATAATAATAAAAAAAAAACATGACAGCTAGTAATAACCAGGGGCACCTGGGCTGTATTTTCTCCTCAGCATGTGGTGGCTTCTAGAGCTCATATTCACAGTTTGCCATGGATGAGAAAGGTAATTTAGCCATTTTCTATCTGCTGAACGAGAATATGGTAGATGGAAAAGCTATGACAGTAACTTTCATGTGTTTATGAAGTTGTAAGCTCTGTCCTACTGTCATGTAAGCAATTACGTGCAGGTCTACAGCGTGCACATGTTGAATAATTCTTGGTAACATTTTCACTTGTCCAAGCAGCTAGAAAGCAACTATGATCTGTAAATGACACATTTATTCAGCATGTTCTTACATACAGTCATGCAGACAGTTACATGTCCCT
Organism: Oxyura jamaicensis; assembly: GCF_011077185.1. Taxonomy (NCBI): domain Eukaryota; kingdom Metazoa; phylum Chordata; class Aves; order Anseriformes; family Anatidae; genus Oxyura; species Oxyura jamaicensis. Next base: position 34,570,686 of record NC_048899.1, on the reverse strand, counting down.
TAAATGTGAGTCTATCCCAACACTAAGGAAAATGAAGGGAATACACTTCTCTTGTGAGGAAAAGTCTTCCTCAGCGCTGTGGTATAAATCTCCTATTGTTAATCTTCTTTGGCTGAACTGCATATCAATTTAAGCAACCTCCTTTTGTTTAGGTGAGAAGAAAATAAGAGCAGTGAATGGGCCACTTCATGTAAAACAGAATTTAAAAAATCATAGAAGCATCCATTTTCCCTCATCCTTGGATGGGACCCAAATCCTTCTTGACGAGCCAAATCCCGTCTTTTTCACATCTGGTGTCCTGCTGGTATTTTATTTTGCTGTTGTGATACTGCAGAGAGATAGAGCTCCTCATTTGCAATTGAAGATCTACAGGTGTCAATAGGAAGCTTTTCCCACTGCAATTGTAGCGTAGATTTCTACAAATGACGAGCAAACCTCAAGATGAAGATTGCAGAGACTTCCTTTACTAAGTAGGCATCTTCCAGGTTTGGGAGATGATATTTATTTCAGAATTAAAAGTAATGACTGTTACTGTCAGTGTCAAGTGTCCGGGGAAAGATGCTTCTGTTTGGGCTAGGAAAAAAGGGAGAGAAAAGAAAGTATGCATAACATTTCTCAGTCCCTATTACTTTGCATCCAAAATGAATGACACGAGAACTGCTCATGTACTACATGTACATCACTGAACTCTGTTGGTTTCCATACTTTGTTTATCTTTCTCTAAAAGCAAATAGTATCATTTTAAACCCAGTACAATCAAGCCCAATCTCTTGAAGTGCTGATCAAACTAACGCTATGGCTGCAGGAGCTAACCCTCAAGTTTCAAGGGATAGTGATGGCCTGCAGTTTCTGCCTCCTCCAGTTCCCTAATCGAATTGTCAGGGAAAATATACTTCAGATTTCAGATTCGTAGAATTAGGTGTTCCTGGAAGCTGCCTTGGCAGGAATTATGCTATAAAGCCAGAGAAAAGAGGTGAGATAGTGAAATTTTATCTGGGAGGTGGCTCTTACTAACCATTCCGATTTTCTGCAGATCCATGTATTATCTTGTCTGTAGCTATGAAATGTAATATTCTAAGTAGGAAGTCTTGTGAAACTTCAGACATCTCCGCATAGCCCTCTCACTACATTCATTTATAGCAAAAAGTAGACTTCAAGAAACCTGGAAAATTCACTATGGAGGGCCCTTCCCGTGTTACTGCTAGACAGAGCTTAACAGGTAATTTCAGTTTTGGTGAATATGATTTTTACTCCTGTTTCCTAACATCACACAGCAGGTGAGCTCACGTTTCTGTTACCTCCAGGAATGCCCTGACCTCTATAGGTTAAAAAAAGAGAAAAAAAAAAAAAAAAAAAAGAGAGAGAGACAAAGTCTTAATGAAACCTTTCCAAAACAGATTCATTATCAAGCTTTGTAGCTGTGTGTGCAGGAGAAGGCAGAACCAGTTTGCGTTTATAAATTTCTGGTGTGTGTCACAGCCTCACAGCCATGTTAAGTCCTTCCCTTTTTCTGTAGCATGTCAAATTAATTTTGCATGAGCCAAATTATACAATTTTGAGGTTTTATACTTAATAGATATATAAATTATTTTACAACAATGCAGAGCTTGGAAATTACAGCAAATATTTGCTATAGTGAGCAAACAAGGTAATGTGAATACATCTCTGTCACTTGATGATGTATTTAAGCTGTAGGCATGCTGCCTGATCAGTGTTTTGTAAAGAGAACTTCATACAGATGGATAACGCACAGGTGTAAAGGATAAAACAGCTGAGTCTCTTTCCTGTTTTAGTACTTGTCAATCGTGTGAGTTCACTGCTCAACACCTCAACTTCATCAGCTCTAAAAATACCTTACTTTCACTCAGTGCTTTGGGAAGGATGAAAATTAATGAATATTTGTTATGAATGACTGATTAGTGACAATATTCCTATTAGAAAAACTTGAAAAGAGGCTTAATAAATATCATCATTTTCATTCCTTTTACCCTGTGATTTTCCTGGCTTTCTTGGATCACTGACTTCATTATGTGACATTAGAAAATGTATTCTAAACCCAGCTGCTGACAAAACGTGTCTTCTGCTCTTCCTGTTTCCATTTCTATGCTTCAAACAGAATGCATTCCCATTAAAATTAAAACAAAGATCACTAATGTCCAGTGATCTGTTATGAGCATTTACATTCAATTATTTTTTTTCTATAAATAGTGTTTTCATACCAAAATAGGTTTGTTGTGCGCAGTTAAAAATAAAGAATAACTTGATCTCTAGGTTTTCTAGTATCAAGACTGGTTTCCAGGGGAAGGTTACTTTTGAGTTTTATGAACTACTTCTAGGGCACTTTCTGTAAAAATGGATAGGAAAATATAGAGCATGATTTTATGACTTCTCCAGACACATGATCATAAAGATGGAAGCCTCTGAAGTTTGGCATGTTTTGTTTTTCTGTATGGCAGGATGCATGCTTCAGCAACGTAAGCTTGTGTAAAGACATTCTAATGACTTTCAGTGTTTCTAAAGTAGAACTGCAGGGGAAAAGTTCTTCTGTCTGCAACAGGTTGTGTGTCCTATATTGTGGTGAACCTGGGAACTCTTAAACTTACCGTGAGAGAAGAAACTTCCTGGGAAAGCCACGGCCACAGGAGATGCTCGTACAATGCCTGGGAGTACTGGGGTTAGGTATTGCCACTCCTCCAACACACCACACCACTGTCTGGCCACTGGCCTACCAGCCACCTTCATTCTCTCCTGCTGAAGCTTTTTTACCAATGCATAAATAAATAAATAATTTTCATAGACAATTAAATAGCTGTTAGAGCAGAGATCAGAATTTTTGTCTGTCATACATGATCATACTGCTTCTGTTCTTTATTTTTAATTAGTAATAGGAAGCACAAAAGCTTCAAAAGGAAATGTTGGGACAGGTTCCCTGACATTGCAATGGGTGCATTTGAAAATAACCTCCAGTCACTTACAGATTTAAGCCAGCTAGTGGGCTCTCTGTTGCAATATGGCATTATAAACTCTGCTTTTTTAGCAGAAAATTTTACGTGATACCAAAATCATTGTTTGGTACAACATTCAACCAAAATTCCAAATGAGGAATAACGTAACCAATAAACAAAAGAAACAGCCTGCTCTCCCCAGTCTACACTTCTTTTTGATTTAAATTTTCCCTACCTTTCAAATTGTAAATTTATTACCTGTTTACAGCAGTCTGATACTTGCAGATCAAATGTTCCAGCCTAGACTTGGAGTGGCAGAGCTTGAAGAGCATGTTTTGAACATACCCCGTCATACTTAATTGAGTTCAGCAATAGGATAGCCCGCATTACTAGTTTAATTAAAAACAAAACAAAACAAGAACAAGAACAACAACAACCAAAAAAAAAAAAAAAAGAAAAAGAAAAAGAAAAGTTGTTATTTTGCTTTGTAATTAAATACAACTACTGTGCATCCTAGTTCAAAGTGCTTCATTCCCTCTAGTCGCTGTGCAGGGTCTGGGAGGTCAGAACTCAGGTTGTGAATTCCTGTTTGCTTCTCACTTCCCAGCGATGAAGACAACATTTCAAAGATGTTTAGACACGGGAAGAAGGCAATCGGGATTTTTGAAAGCAACTGGATCCCTAATTCCCTGGGGGTTATGCTTTTGCCAGGGTTTTATATTATTGCCAGGGTTTTCACTGGGATTTGGGCACCGTACCATCTTCTGTGCTGATTGTCACTGCTGCTCACTCTGCCCGTCATGCTTTGACAAGTACGCACACCCAGGTACCCTCAAGAAGCAGGCTATATGAAGCAATTACTGGTTGCTGAACGTAGCAACACCTGTAAGGAACATAAAGCAGTATCTTTACTGCCCTGCTCTTTTCCCTCTTTTGGAATGAAAAGTGAAAAGCCCAGGAACACATCTTTTAACGAGGTAAGAAAGGAAATAACTGCTTTGAGCAGGGGGCATTTTGTAGGTTACAGCCCAGGCTATCTACCACCTTGTCAAAGGCACCAGTGAGCAATTTGATTAAAATAGTGCTGGAGATTGTAAGGTTATTCACTGGGACTTTGTCAGAGAGGACAATTAAGTTGAAACAAAGTGGGAAAAAAAAAAAAACTCAACATAATTTGTGCTCCCTTCACCTCAGGCTGATTAGAGTAAATTGACTGCCTTTGCAATTAATGTGCAAAGTAGATATTAATTATTTTTCTGATGGCAAATAAAATAATGTATAAATATAACAAAAATAATCTTGAAGTATATTTTATTAATTATGCCTGCGGACTGTTGCTTTCAGGCAAACAAGCAGCTCCCCAGCCCCCTTCCCCAAAACCCCAAGGCTCCACTTTCCTCTGATGTCGGTCTGTATTGAGTTTGGTTTAAAATAAGGAAATCAGATCTTCCTGCCACACAGGCTCACCATGATATGCTTTCAGACTTGAGGGGTTGTCTGCCTGAAAGTGAATCTTTTCTTCAAACTGTATCACTTGCTTTAATAAAAGCAATCTCCGCTGATCAATCTTGCCCTGGTTTGTGTAGCTCCATTCCCTGCTTGGGGGTTGGAAAAAGACATTTTCACCTCCTTTTCTGCTGCCACCACAGCATGTGTGACATAATGTGCCCTGCATTATTACTGGGGTTTATATTGTTTCTTCTTTTCCTAAAATTAAAATTAACTCACTAATTAATAAAGCTAATTAGTTAGCTAGTTTCAAAGTGCAGATGGATGGATCATGGTGTGCCTGGTGGCCTGGAGGTCAAGGGGCAAGGAACTGCTTAGGGTTAGTTAGTGACCACTTATGCAGTGTGCTTATAAAGCCCATGAGACTGGGTGGCATGCATCATAAATACACCAGAATCTCATATTTCATATATTTTTAGTGACATGAGCTGTAATTGTCAGATTTTTGAGCGTGAAAATGTTCTTAGCATTGGTATTTAAGTTTGTGAGGTAGTTTGGTGAGCTCAGTCCTCTATTCGTTCATGCCTACGTAACCTAATTACTTTGCACATTAATATAATCATAGTTGGCAACAAATGCATGCTTATTTTCTGCTTCTGCAATTGTTCCTGCCTTTTTTTTTCTAATTTAGTTATGTTCAGGAATCGTTTTCCTCTTTAAATCTATGTGCAGGGCAGGTTGGTGTTTGAAAGAATTCATAGAGAAGCAGGGTATGCAGGGATCACCTGGGTACACTGATTTTCCCCTTACATATATGTATATGTAACTTGTCCGCTATTTCCTTGAAATAGAGCCTTTTTTGTTGTTACATAATTTGGTGACGTTTTCCTCTGGCTAGTTGTTTTGTGGTTTATTTTTCTTTCTAGGAGGTGGGAGATAAAGCTAAATCTCATCAATCATTTCTTCACAAACAAAGATATTACATAATATGGTAATACACTATTCTGACAATAAAAGGAAAATGTAAGCTGAACTAGCTTCAGTCACTTGCTTAATTAATTTCTTAAATTCAGAATTCTGTAACGAGCATGGTATTTTGCAGATATGAAATTTCTATCAAGTACTTTGTCATGACAGCACGGGTTTTCACTGTTCTTGAAATGAGACAAGCTTCATGTGGCAAATGGTAGCAGGTGACTGAGTAAGGACTGGGATGATGCACTGAAATGAAATGAGAAATTTCAGGCCAACAACTCTTGTTAAAAAATAATAACAACGTGAGCAAAATTTGAGCAATCTTTCGGATCTGTCAAATTTCAGACATGCAGCATCACTTGTGGCAATTATCATCTTCCAGAAAACCTCAAACAAAATGTGTTAATTCTGAATACCAACAATTTCTCAAGCAAAATTCAGAAGAACAAAGGTAACATTTGGAGTCCTCAGAAAGCCGAGAGAACACAGGATTAGAAGTTGCCTGTGAACATAATGTGAATAAAAGGCCACCAGTTTGGTTTGCTGGTATTTTTAAATCACGGTGTTTATTTATTAGCAATATCCTAGGTAGTATAGTTTTGGTTGAGATCCTTTTTTTTTTAATTGAAAATAAAAAAAATAAATAATAACACTGTATATTTCAAGTATAGCTATTTGTAAAACATTCATCTTAGGAACAGTTGCAAATTTTTTGCATGAATGAGAGATAGGAAAGGCCACTAAAGAATTTAAATTAGGTTAATCCCCGTTTGTCATGAGCAGTAGCAATTCTTTGTCAGTTTTCAAACTATTGTAATAAATTTTGATTGTCTGCATGCCATTCATTGAACAGCTATGAACATACACACACACACAAAAACCAAAGATTTTTTAACTTGACTGGCAGATTCTGTGCCTGTGGTTTGTGGATAATGGATCTTAATCAGTATTATACCAAGAAAATACCGTATTTTGTTTTCTTCCTGAGGGGAAGTTGCCATATTAAGCCTCTCATATTTTCAGTTGATTATCAACCCATGAATGAAATTTAACTGACTGGTTGACATTAATACCAGTGGTGTAATAAAGTATAAATTTGGATGAAGATATAATACCATATTTTACTTAAAAAATTCAACATCAAGGAAGATAATAAATGTTTGTCATTCTCCTGTAAAATAATAAGAATTTTGCGGTACTGTAAGTTATTTGTTTCCAGCGTTCATAGCTTAGCATTAACATTTACAAAGACTTGAGTGAAAGCTGAATATTCTGATCTTTGCCTATCAAATCACTGCTCACACATGAAGAACAAAAAGCAATTCCCCCTGTATATCCCATTCATAAAAGGGGTCATTAGTGAGTAAGCCCTACCATAGAGTCATTCTGTAACTCACGTCAGAATATTCTATGTTGCTGAATATGAAGCTTAAAAAGATTAATCAAGATTCATTTAGTCTCCACTGGAAATCGTCAGGGAGGACAAGAGTGTAAGCTGTTGAATGCAAACCTTCTCTGACTAGTTCCCAGGCAAAAATATCTTGTATGGTCAGTTTTCAGAAGTTTTGTGTATTTAGCCATTTAAGTGAATCCAAGATTATTGAAAAACCTTAGGATTCCCAAAACAACTTATTTTCATATTATGGCTTGGTTGAGGAAAAGTGACAATATTGACAATTCCTGTATTTAAGCAGCTGCATGAATGGATGAGTTATACATTAAATTTATGAGTATTTGATGGAAAGTTTTAGTGAAACAGAAAGAGAGATGTGGAAGTATCTAAGCTCCCCTTAGAAGTACTGTAACTATTGTACTTCTGATGTCCTAAATAGGGGAATCCACCTTTGTGTTAATGCAAATCCCCAGAAATGAGGGGATATTTGGTTGCACCATTGTGTTTGGCTGCAAAAAGTCTATATCGCCACATTTTAATATTCTGGTTATCATCCCGCTTGGAGCTGCTCTGGCCTGTTTCTGCCGCCGTGGCTGAGTTTCTGTCTGTCCTAACTCTCCTGTTGTGAAAATTGTGCCAGGGAAGCACATGGTCCAAGCGAAAAGGGCTGGATAGCAGGAACAGTGATGCAGATGCATGTGGCTCCGCAGAGCTTAATTACTTTTCTTGACTTATTAGCTACATGCAGAAATAGCATTGCAGGTCATTAGGTTGTAGTTCATAACATAGTTATTGGTGGGCAGGTGGCTTGTTTTGTTTGTTTTTAAGCAGGAAATCGGATGTTGCAATATTCTGTGACTAAGAAGTAAGCAGCATCTGGTACTTCATACTTCAAGGTTTGTTGTTGTTGTTGTTGTTGTTGTTTTTCCCCTAAAACTAGTGGGTTGCTTGCAGAGTAATGACAGACATACTTTATTTTATTTATTTTATTTTATTTTATTTTATTTTATTTTGGGTGTCGGGGGTTATACTTTATAATTCCAGGAGGACATGATGACTCAAAGTGGATACTCCTCTCTAGGCAGGCTTTTGAGTAATTTCTTTGGAAGTAGTGAGCATCTGCTATTCTCAGGAATTTTGACATCTGAGTATATTTGGACATTTTTCAAAACCTCAATCTACAGATGCAAAAACCTTTAGCAGACAACGCTTTATATCTCTTTTCATGTCTCGTCACTTTTCATAAAATATGAGAACACCACAACTGTTCCATTCTTTGACTAATGCAGGTGCGTGAGAGCACCATGTGTACCATGCTTCCATGCCCCAGCTCAACTGGAGTCACTTTGAGCATCAAAATACACAACCTCCATCAATTTTCACTCCCTTGTCAGTGTTTATTATGTGTAGAAACATGCATGTGAAAATGTACAGAAACTTTTTTCTTCTATTCTTCACAGCATTCAGTGGAAGTTTGAGGAAAATGTTACGAAAACATTTGCTAAGTAAAGCAGCTTACCTGACCCTTTTTGGGCCGTTAGTATTTGTATAACTTCTCTCTGGCAGTGGAGATATAACCAGTAATGTTGTAAGTCACCAGTGAGCTCAGCTGTGGCAATCTTTGGAAGTCAAAATGGAAATTATTCTGTCATTTATATATTTGTGTTTCAAATCAGCATTCATGAGCTCTATATCCTGTATTTATATCAGTCACTTCCCTAGCAGTTTTTGTATTAGTTCTAGCAATTAGGCACTAATTATTGGTAGTTTTATAAATAACACTGCCTTCCTGCTATGACTAGCTGCTGCAAATTAAAGGTTCAGAGATCAAGGATGGAGTAACAACAGCAAAACACTGCAGTCTTTTCCATGGTGGAGTACAACCAACTTACTAGTCATTTAACCAGCATCGAGTTCTTTTTTGTAACACCTTAAGAACAATATATCAGAAAGATTTAAAGAGCCTTTGATCTCAGAAGAGATAAAATAACACAAATACAATATTTCCAATTGACTTTCAAATATTATGATTCCGTATAAATCATGCTTTTCTTTCCTTTTTCTTTTTTTTTTTTTTTTTTTTTTCTTTCTATTTACTTGATAATTCCCTGTCTGTGATCTTTGTTTCAGATCAGCCCTTAATTTTGTTTTTAATTTAACTTGTAATACAATTTTGGGGACAAAATGACTTGCTTAGTTGGCAGTTAATGGGTAAGATGAACTGCCTGTTTTTCTTTACAAGCTGCTAAATGCCAAGGGGAGGCATGGCATCAAGTAATTCAGCTGTTGCTGACATAAAATAATGCTCTAGCTAAGAATCCATGGTGCAGAGCTTACGGGCTCTGCAGACATGGATAAAGATGTGCCGTTAACAAGACTTGCACAGCCTTCTTAACTTGCAGTGTGTGAAGCAGTTTCTCCAGCAGAAGATACTTGGTCAGAACCTCAGGAGCTAGGACAAGTTCTAATGTTCACTTTGGAATTTATTACCTTAATTAAAGAGAAAAAAATATTATTAAGGAAATATTATTATTAATTAAACAATTCAACTAAAGGGAAAAAAGGGAAAGGGGAAGAGGGAGGAGGAAAGGGAATAACTAAACAAAACAAGTAAAGGCGAGGTGGAAGTGCAGAGGAAAGAAATTACTCTCTATTTCCCACAAATGAGCGATGCTTGACCACATCCTTGAAGCAGGGCTTCAACGCACGTAGCCGGAGTTCGGGAAGAGGACAGACGTTTTCGCAACGAGAGCCCACCCCTCCCCTCTTCTTCCTTTTTCCACCTTTTATTGCTGAGTGTGACATCATATGGTATGGAATATCCCTTTGGCTGGTTTTGGTCAGCTGCCTTGATGATTCTTTCTCACTTTTTGCCCACCCCCTAGGAGGGTCAGAGAGAGTCCTGATGCTGTGCCAGCACTGCTCAGCAGCAGACACAACACTGGTGTGATACCACTGCTGTTCTGGCTCCAAGTGCAGAGCACAGCACTGTATGGGCTGCTGCAGGGAAAGTTAACATGCCAGCCAGACCCAGTACAGTTACAAAGGAAAGCTGCATACGGCGATAAAGATCTGTCCGTTGCTGTCAAATACAGACTGTCTCTTGTGTTACGGGCTGTGCTGAATAGCCATGTACACAACAGCAACACAGCAATTCATTGTGTTAGCAGTGTTTGCTTCTGTGGATTAACTAAGAGATGTATTTGCTCACCTTTGGCATAAGGTGAGATTATTAGCATGTATAAAGATTGCTTTATACATACAGAATACGTATAACGCTTTATATATATTTTGTCAAATTAGTTATTGTACAGTATGGCCAGTCTTTATCTGAGATCATCTTCCACTTTGGTGTCATTGATTATATTTAATGCATTAATCTAAAAATCAGGAGCTGTGAGGCCAGTGGTATCGAAGAACTACTATCACAGTCCCTTAAGCACAGAATTCTAGATGTGTCTTCTCATCACTGTGGTGATCGGATGCCTAGAACCACAGTAGTAGATCCCACAGAAAAGCAGTCAGCTTCCACCAGTCTACAGCTTTGTGATTTCCAGAGATAGAAACATATCATTGGGTTTGAAAGCCACTGATATGTTCCATTCATGAATTTTTTGGAGAGAAGAAACTCGACCCTTTCTGTGTACAGCTAATTTATCATGAATTGAAATAATCAGTTTTAAAAGCTGAGGTCTGAAGCTTCTAGGACCTCAAGCCTATACCTGTGAGTATAATCCTAGCCTTTCTTCAGGTCTGCATGCGCAGGAGGAGCCCCAAGATTCCTAAAGATTGCAAAATTTTTGATTACTTTAATATAATCCTCTGTAATGATGATTATTGTAGCATTTTCTGTATGAGATGGATGAGACTGGTTCTCAAATGCCAGCTATTACTGACATTTAGTCTGGCATAGGTCATAAAATACCAAAGAAGGAGAACTGTTAAGATTTATTTTTCACATTAATAATAAATATTTAAATAAATTAATATTGCAAACAATGCTTCCATTTCCATTCTCTATAACTCTAATGCAAATTGAATTAGGTTGACAGAAATCACAAGTTTGAATACCTAGCATTCTTAATTTAAACCAGAAATCTGTGGCGAGTGATGTATGTGATGTACAAAGTGTAAGTTTAACTCCCAGACACACTGAATATTTAGTTTTGCATTTCATAGTGCCAAACAGTTCATAAACCTAAGATTCCTCACACTGGATTGGAAGGGTCATTTCTCAAATTCTGAGAAAGAAAAGCCCCTTGAGAAGCAGGGTTATGTTTGTGAAATAATAGCCCACTGTGTCCACACAACCATTTTTAAAAAGGTGGCTACTGCCAGCGCTGTCCTGATTTGCTCCTTAGCTGAACTTAGTGAGCTGTAGCACACTCCAGCCTGCTTTCCTGTTAGCCTGAATTTCATCAGGCTGGAAGTCAGGCACACTTACATGGTTCTTCTTTCTTCTTTTTTATTTTTATTTATTTTTTATTTTATTTTTTTTTTTCCTACAAGTACTGAACAATTAACAAAAGGTGTTTGTTTGTTTTCCCAAATATCATATTTTTTAAAAGCAGTTTTCAACATTTTCTCTCTTCAGCTAGGGGAAGAGGCTGTTTACTGAGTTGAAGAAAAAAACAGTCTAAGTGCATATAATAATATATAGTGAAAAATAAATAGCTTCAGGAAAAGTACTATGTTCTGGCTATTTCTCTGAGAACACTTCAGTACAATCCCAATTAAACCTTTGAAAATAAGTCTTTGAGTGTGCATGTTCTGCTATGTACTTGTTTTCATGTAAGTATAATAAATGGTCAAAATGCACCATTTTGTTGTTCCAAAAATCATTCTAAGCAGAATGATATGAAACATTACACTGAAAATAACTCCTTAGTTGATTTTTAAGGATATGTCAGACCCTGAGTTTCCAATGAAAACAGAATTTTAATTTTCTTTGGCAAAATTATTTCACTTGTGTCTTGTACATCTCATAAAATACAGAGGAGTTTAAAATGACCATCTAATCCTCAGAAATAATTAGTTAGGATAATCCAAGAACTATATTCATCATCATGTTCTCTCCATGCTCAGTTAGAGATTTTAAGTATATCTAAGAGAAGTGTGTGCATGATTTGGGTGTAAACACATATTTTATGAATATATAAAAGTCTGTGTGTGAAATACTTTGGGGTTTATATATACTATTTTAAAAAAATTAGAAAGACTTGTTGGTATTATTTGTCTGTCGTGTCTTAGAAGTCTACTTGAGTGATTACAGAAAGCCATGATACAGGACAGTTTGAGTGTTTTGAAAAACTGAATTTTCCCAGTGGATCAAGAAAGTAATTTGCTACAGCTGGCTTCTGATAAAAATGGAAATAACCAATGGTTCTTCATTCTTACTTTAACTGATGAGTTTGTAGAAGCACATAACTGGACAAATTAAATAGTAATGTTCAAGAGCCTTAACGAGACCCTAAATACATCTTCAATGTGTCTTGCAATTAAAAATAACATTTATTAAACCTTTGCATATTTTTAAGAAAAAAAAAATATAGACATATAGACATACAAAAATATATTGACATAGACATAAAAGACATTTGATTGACTTCCTAGAATTTTATATTCTGAATAAATTTTCAAAATACAGACAACATCCTTTTCTTCAGAATAAAGGGAATATGTGATAAAAATGTACCAATGCTGCACAGAATTATTCAAGGTAATTACATTGCTTCAATTAAAGGGTTTGGAATTGTATTTAGGCAGAATAGCAGATAAAGCAAGAATAGCTTTAGTATATGCTAAAGAAGGTAGTTTTTCAAGATTATGTCTTATCACTTTAATCTTAATATTAGCGGGGGAAAAAATAAATTTAACTATTATGGCAAGAATGAATGTAACACAAAGTTTCTTTTCATTTTTATTCTATAGCAAAACCTATGAATTGGAGTTTCGTTTCGGTGGGTGCCTGTCTTGTGATTTATTGTTGTTGTATTCCAGATGTGCATTTTTTAGCACGTACAGAAATTCACACCTAGTCATTCATATGTGCAGCAAGACGGAGAACATAGTAGGCTGCATATGGGTTTGCTCCATATTTACTTTGTGTGTGAAGGATAGCTTGTGAGAGAAAATTGAAACTGTGTAAAGACATCATAAGACAGAAAGTTAACCGTACATCTTACTGTCATATGTTGTTTCTGCAGCACTCAGAAATGGTAGATTGGAGAGTCACTTGCAGTTACCACCCTGCAGAGAAAGCTTATTTTGGTGGAAAAGGAAGGATGCAAAACTTTTTAAGGGTCGTTATGACCTTTAAAAAAATGTACATTTAGTTGTCATTCCTAAGAAAAAAAGAAAATGAAGGCTTTTATCCCCTCAAAAGCAGAAAGGAAAGGATCAAACGTGATAAATTCTATGCAGGATTTTGTCCTGATCAGGTAAAATAACAGGCAAGCATACAATTGAAGCAATGTAATAAATCACAGTCCTGTGTTATCGTGTTACATCCACTTTAAAACGTTTCTGAACATGTATTTCTGTGTGTCTAAGGAAATGATATTGAGGTATTCTTTTTTTTTTTTTTTTTCCTCCTGCCAATGGAAAACAAATTTTATTTTGTGTTAGGTCTGTTTCTAATGATGGACAATTAGAGTAGTAAAAAAGTAAAAAAAAAAAAATAGTTGCAGTATTTTTCTCTTCTGCATTGTGTTGCTCTGTTCATTAAGAACTAGATGGATTGTCACAATCTGAGGCCACCTTTTCAGTGAACCAGATAGGATTTTAATCCCTTCCCAAATTCACACCTACTTACCCTGTTCCTTGCTCAGGCTGCTGTCTGTGTTACTGCAAATAAGAAAACCTTTGCTTGAACTGGTGCTTTCTGTGTAAAAATAAAGGTATTTTATTACAAATGTTCCCCCTAAGGCTTTTTGTTGAGGTTTTGCTGGTTTTGCCGGTGTTCTGTTGTGGAACAAATGGTTCGAGTAGGCTCTGTGCAGTGCGAAGGAGCTGTCTAACCAACTTTTATTTCTATCTGCAGTTCAGCTCTTTGCTGTTTCCTGTGTGGCACTAAATCTACAGCTTCCTGTGAGAAGATACTATTATTATTTTACTATTTGCACTCATTACTGTGAGTCCAAAATATTACGAACACTTGGAACGTGCGTCTTCTCTGTATTTTACAGAAATTATGGAGGAGCTGTAATAGAATTTTGCTCCTATGAGCCCCCAAAATATCCACCCAACATTTCATTCCAAAAACAGCTACAAAAGTTAAAACATGTCACTGGAGAGCCTCCTGGTTGTTACCCCTGCTAAAATAGCATGAATTTTCAAGGTGAAGTTGTTCTTACAGGGATGAATGCACTGTGCCTGGGGGGGAAAAAAAAAAAAAAAAAAAGCCCAAATCCAAAGGGCGTTTACCCCAAATGTCCCAAATGTAGCAATTGTTTTAAATATGATGTTTAAGCAAGTAACTAAGACTTGTCTGGTATGCTAACGACCATGGTTCACTTACCACCATGTGCTGATTTCTATTCCTTTAGATGCAGATGAAAAAGAGAACTACTGAGTCCAGGAATTAGCTTAAATGTCAAAAAGGAAAAAAAAAAAAAAAAAATGTTCCTGAACCCTGCTATAAAGCATACTATTAATTAAGTGCAATTTTATTTAATCAAATTACATTCATTTAGGTTACGTGCAGAAGAAATCAGATACAAGACTACACGACAGTCCCCTTCTGAGCGTACAGTAAATAGATCATCTGATACCACAAGCTTTAGTTTACAAGTGGAGCATCCCACAGATATTTTCATGCAGTCATTTTATTTAATTAGTTGATCACCTCTTCTGAAGAAGGTTCCCTGTTCATCACAGTCCCCATAATTTTAGTTATCCTGCAATGTATCTTGCTGTATTTACAGTGTGTCCTAGAGCTTATCTGGCTGGTGCCAATCAATTCCAAAGGCCTTCTTATTAGTTTTAAAACAGGTTTTGTTATTATTATTATTTATTTTATGTTATTAAATTTCATTCCATTTCTGTTACTCTGATTCAGTTTTGTCCATACCATAATCTCTCCTCTAAGTGAGAAAAAATAAAAAAAGGCTATAACTTGGTGCCACTTATACATTCCAAAGCATATGGTTAGTTTTTTTTCATTAAACAAGACTTTTCCCAATATTAACAGGATATCTTAGAAGCTTTCTGTCTTGATAATGATCCTTTCAATGTAATTTCTGGAAATTAAATACCCCTCTTTCAACTCATAGCTCTTATTGAGATATACTGCAAATCTTTTTCTTTAATCTGGATAGATCTGGTCCACGGCAGTAACTTTGCCTAAGAAAGCAGCCTTCTCTCTGTATATATTATATTAATTTACAACTGCTAAAACTTCATTGCAATTGACTCTGCCCCATGAACCACCAAGCTCTTTGTCATTCTTTCCTTCAAAATCTGCCCCAGCAGTTCCCATCTTTTTGAAATTAAGCTAGTGAACCTGTAAGTACTTCAGAAGAACATCTTTTCTGGTTCTTCAGCTTAAGTAGAATGTGCTATCTTTTAAATGTCAGTGCATTTGTAATCCTTATTTTTTTTCCTAACACGTAGTGCTTATGATAACAAACCCTTATCTCTGGTAACAGAAGACCAGAGGAAGAGGGAAGACGTGGAGGCAGAAGGTGGTATTTTCACTGTCATTTGACTGCTATGTGGCATCTGCCACGGGTTGGGCAGTGTAAATGTGAACTTTAGGTAACCCTATGGGATATGGGAGAAGAGGAAAAACCCTGAGTGAAGACAACTTATCAGTTACTGGGAAAGTTGTGGAGATGTGGATGGATCCCATTGAGATGAGCGTAGTGCTAGTGCCAGTCGAGTCAGTCAGGCACTGGGAGAGTTTGAAGGGGTCATTCGAGACCTGGGCTTTCTCTAACGGCTCCTAAAACCGAGGGCATCTGGAATGACTCAGGTGAGAGGAGAGGGAGAGACTGGGGTACCCCAAGACTGAGTTTGAGGCACCCAGGGCTCCCCCAGCCCTGCCCCGAGGGAAGGCACTGCACAGCTGGGACTGCTTTGTTACCCAGCCCACTCATTCATTTGGTCTTAAATCACAATGTGCTATCAGATATGCAATAGTTTATTTTATATACCTTTGTCCTGTTTGAGCATTCCTGGAACTGTGCTTTTCTTGTCCTCATGAGGGATTTAGGTTACTTTATGATAACACATTCCTTTTCCAGAGATGCACTGAAGGAACACCTGAGGTTTAAGAGCCAACTTGGGAGTTAGAGGAGCTATAAGAACTACAAATAGGCTGGCTTGCAAGTTGTCTGGGGAACAATTTAGAGTCTGGGACCTGGCAGCTGAAAACATAAGCTTCTGGACATGGTTATGAGTGTACCTCTTTCCTATTACAAAGAGGAATGAAAGATTGAGGAGAGTAATAAAGGACGAAAAATAATGACATGAATAAACCCAACCATGAAGCACGGTTGTATGTGACAGGAAAAAAAATGCAAATAATTTCATCATACCATGTATTGTTCCATACATTTTTTTATTTTTCTTTGCCAAAGAGTTGCAGAATTGTGAAATTTTGTCCCCTGCAAATTGTCTGATTGTGCTATCCAGTGTATGGCTTCTTAGGTGCATAAGAAGTTAAGGTTTCTGTCATTCAAATGGTCAAATGTAGCTTTACGAGGAGCACATATTTCTTTCAAGGCTAATGAGGTAGGCAGATCATGAATGCTGTGACTGAAAGCTTGGAAAAGAGAAGTAAGTGACGAAAGAGAACTTGGGGGAAATAAACAATAGTGATAAGGGAGCCATATCGTGTTTTACAGCTGAAGAAAGAAACTGTCCGGGTCTGAAAGGAAATTCCTACTCAGGACAGATGTCTTCTGTCAGAAAAGAGCAGCAGGACTCTTTAGGCCTGCTTCTTCTAGTTTGGGGGGGTGATAAGGAAGGGAAGATGAATCTGTGACCACTGGTATAAGAACAGGGACTGGGAAACTCACCGTTCCTGTTGTCTGGTGATGGCATTCTTCTTCAAATTAAGTTTTATTTGGTAACATGACTTTATTGTTGTTTGTAGTTGATGGGTTTGTCATTTGAGGATATTTTGAAATGTTACAGAGATTTTGTTGTTCAGATGGTGGGGAAGTAATCCCATGTTTTCTTAGCTGAAATCAAACTCTTGGAAAAACTCCAACCATAAGTTTTTAAGACTCAGCTGTTCAGTTGTGGAATGGGTTACACTTCATAGCCTGAAGAAAGTCATCTGAAAACTGGGAAATCAGCAGAGGGAGGAGGATGCATGTAATAGCCGGTGATAGGATGACTGTAAATCAGCAGTGTAATAGAGCTGTGAAAATAGCAAATGCCATCCAGTGATGGATGAATCTCCAGCAGATGCAGGGAAGTTACGGTGCCTTTGTATAGACACCAGCAAGCTCCTCTCTGGAACACCGTATCCAGTGCTGACCATGCACTGGTCAATAACATGACCTAAAATTGTAATAACTGCAGAGAAGGGCAACATAAAAAGCCTGCCTTATGAGATGAGACAGATTGACTTTGTTTGCTTAGCTCTAGGTGCTCAGTAGACAGTGGAAGAATTTGATTGCCATCGAGAAATACATCCAGAGGAAAAGACAGGTGAAAAGAACTGTTTAAGCCAAATAAGTGTGCTGCAGAAATCAGAAGATTATATTTTAGTCTTGAAGAAATTGTCATTAAATTATTAGATATAGATTAAGAGTCATTAGAATAAACCATTCTGGAAGAGAATTCTGAAAGAATCATTGGGACAAAACAGCAAAATACTCTAATGAGTTTGAGAAGTTTGAAAAAAGAGTAATATTTGATGCTTGCAAAGCACCTGGACTTGATGAAGAACATGACCCCTCTTAGTCTTAATTACCAATGAGCAGAATATGGGTCTTGGACAGTTTCAAAGAGCTGGGAGATTATTCAGAATTTCCATGCATGAAGAAGTCTGGAACTCTCAAAAAATAACATGCCTTAAAAAAATCAATTTAATGCCAAAATTTTTACTATTTTGTAGCTGCCCCAGACAGCATCCTCATTGTTAGTCACAGGAAATAAAGGCTGTAATGAACACAGATCTCCCCGTCCCTGTTAGAGCTGGTCCCTCAAGGTCAGTACTAATGTGTAGTGCTTGGGTTGTACAGGCAAATGCAAATGGTATTCATGCTGAAATTGCTCTGTGACTTGATAAAAGATTTCACCACCCTCTGCGGAAAATGGATGAGCAACTCCAGCACCATTTGTGAGCAGGAGAATTAGTCTAAGTTGCAATAAATACCACTACAACGTATTTTTGAGAACTCCCAAGGAAAGGAAAGACAGTGTAACTGTGGTTCAGTTTCAAGTGTTAGAAATGCAATTCTGATTTAAACCTAGTTCTAAAAATCTGTACTAGTATTAAAATACAAAATTGTATTTCAAGATTACATGGTAAAGCATCTAATTTCCTTAATTTAATCTTCAGTATGCTTTGATCATACAATGGCAGTTAGGCAATTATTTTCTTGTTCTATCTTTTGCCTGTACTTTAAAAGATAAAGTTTTATTACTGTCAGTCTCCAGGAAAAGAGTCCTTATTTTAAAATAAAAAGTATGTTAGTTACAGATTAAGTCATGATAGCTTCCTTAGCACAGCTGGTGCTAATATAAACCAGGTATTTAGGAAACTAAGAAATGACATCCCCATCCCCGAAAGGTGGACAAGCAACTTAAATTAGATTCTTTTTACTGTATGTATTTTTTTGACAGTTTTTTTTTTTTTTTTTTTTTTTTGATAAAAAAAGGTATCAGTTGTAAATGACCCAGAGAGAAATAGTTGCAAAAGGCAAACAATTATCATTTCTAACTTGTGAATTAGTCTGTTTTCTGACATCACATAGAAACATTAATCTTGTGCAAGAATACTGTGCACTAAGCAGTCAAGTCAAGTCAAGTCAGCCTGAAGTCAAGCTTCAGGTCTTTGTAGCTGCTCTGTGTATGTAGGCATATATACAAGGATCTATATATACACAGATACATAGGGGTGTGTATATACATGCATAAGTATACACATGTATATATGTATACAGAAATATATACAGATGTATGTGTGCCTGATGTCAGCAACAACACATTTTGGTTCTGTGATTGCAAGATGAGCTTTGATTTGAATAATTGAATCCTGAGATATAAAGTTCCATTAAATCATCTACATCTGATCCCCAAAAGTAAAGATTGTCAACTAGAGTACATGTAATGCTTTAACAACTTATTTCAAATGTAATAGGTATTGGTCTTGTTATTGCTGATTAAATACATACACACACAGATATATAGTCGCATATTTTTTTGGCTGTTTTCATTCCAAATGAAATATTTGCTTTGCAGACATATTTTTTACTTTGCATATCACCCATAGTGTGCACATTTTGGTTATATGGACCAGAATGTTAAGTGTGTGTTTTTTTAAACGCTCTTAAAATACAGCTGGAATACAAAATTACAACAAAGGACGAGACAGGAATATAAAAGTATTTTGATTAATCAGATTCCCTGTCAGGAATGGAGTTATCCCTCAAGAATGTTATAGGTAAAGTTTACTCTGCCTTATGGCCTGGTGATGGACTACTTGACCTTTCAAATTCTCCTCAAGTCCTACTTTATGATTCTGTGATCAATTCATTTTAACATTTGACAGCTGCTCTACCTACAGATAATTGTTATGCCTTCAATATTTTTACTGATGTTCTAATTTGTGTACTTTTCCAATGAAACACTCTTTAAGTACATTTAAATTATATTCTTATTTGTTTGAAGATGTTAATAATAAACGACATGGGTCTCATTTAGCTATTCAGCAACCACGTATTCTTTCTAGCTTAAAACATGCTACAATGCTGAATTTCTGTGAGATGTTACAAGACTATAAACTACTGCTTTTCAACATAAACACACCTAATATAGTGTTGATGCAGTGTTATTACCAGAAATGGTAATAACTAGGAGATAATTCACTTCATTTGCAAAATGAAATCCTGATTCTCCAGGTAGTTTAAGTAATATTCCCTCTGGAATCATATAATTCTTTGTAACATGCTAAAGTCATGACAAGGTGGTCTTTGATAGCAAGTGCAATTTAGTCTCACAAATAATTAATCTTGTTAAAATATTGTCAGGTTAATCAGGATTGATTTGTGTGTGCTAAATCCACTGAATTCTAACCAAGGATTGGGTTGAGAAGCTTCAGTAGGAATGTTTACTTCTTAGATAGTTTCCCATTACTCTTAATGGAATGACTCATTGGATTTGTGGAAACATTTTAAAGCTTTTTTTATAGTTGGTAGTCCTGTCCTGAATATTCCAAAGTGATATAAATGCACTATAGCCTAATGCGTCTTTAGAAATATATTTTCAAAAGCCTGACAGTGTGGATCACAGTATTTGCAATACCTTGTATGTAACAAATTGTTCTCCAAACCACCTAAGCACTTCCTGGTTTTGCCACTCTTTGGTACTTTTAACTATCTTGCCATTTTTTTTCCATAAATAATGGATATATAGATATATTTAACATACCTCATTTAACATAGCCTCTGATCATATGTATACTTACCATTTAAAAACAAATTGAGTACTACATGAGGGGTGTATCTGTGGTGTAAGGAAATACATTTAGAACTTCTGTACATTCTGCTTTAAGAAAATGCCATGTAATTGTGAATTCGTTAGAGGATATGTTGAATTTTTTGTTAATCACTGCTGATTGTCAATGTAGATTAGGTACAGACCCTCAAACAATAAAGAATGAAAACTTATTTTGTACAGTGCCACCAGGAGCTTTGCACAATGCTCACACCCTTTGAAACTTACAACATTTTGTTTTCTTTCTACAGAAAGCTTTTCTTTACAGACTACGGGAACGTTGCCAAGGTTGAGAGATGTGACATGGATGGAATGAACAGGACATGGATAGTAGACTCTAAAATTGAACAGCCAACTGCTATTGCACTAGACCTCATCAATAAATATGTGTACTGGGTTGACATCTATCTGGATAACGTGGAAGTTGTAGACTATGAAGGGAGAAAGAGACATACAGTAATTAAAGGCAGACAAGTAGGTATTTATTTGAAAATGTAAGAAAATGATATCAATAAATGAACATGCATAATGCTAACAGAGTAATTTCATATTTTTTTTTCTCTTTTTGCTTCAAATGTATTAGACATTAAAAGAACCAACTACATGTTCTGTTTTCTACAGGTTTTTGTTTTTAGCATATTTTTCAACCTATAGACAAACTTCCATTCAGTGCTGCATTAACAATGCACCATGTAAGTCAGTCCTCATTGTAAAAGACTTCAGGAGAAAAAATATGAGGCAATGGAAATATATTAGGGGATAAATTATTAATGTCAAGAAGATATCATGGCCAACTCAGGAAGGGAAGACTAAGAGGCAGAAGAATATTAAAGAAACAGGAGAATAACAAAAGGTATTCACCTGTTCGTACCAATCAGGATGCCCTCAAATCATATTTTGTTGATGGCAATGGTGTTTTCCCAGTTGATCCAGATGTTCAGAGTCATAAATACAAATGCTAAGACTGTATGAGTTGTTGAACAGGAATACATCAATCCATTATTGTTGTTTCAGGGTGGAGAATGGAGTAGTAGGTAGCAATTCCACACAGTTTTAAGGCTCATGGAAACTGAGGGAAAATTAGCAAAGACCAAAAAATTCCTGATTGCTACTCAGATACTTAGAGCTGGTGTGGGTACATCTGCTTCTGCCTGAGGTTAAACAGGGTGTGCAAAAATACATGCAGATACCCCTTTACCTATTGTGCTGTAATTCTTTATTTGCTTCCAGGTACTCACTGTTTACCAAAACACAAATAATTAGCATAATCAGCAAACTATTCTAAAGAAATTTTTCAGGGATTAAACTTTATTTCATAAGTACAAGCATATCAAAAGGCATGCTTTCCAAATGATACAGCCTTTCTGATTGATAGTCTGGACGGCTTTCAAAGGACTATTCTTAGTAGCAAGCAACATTTCTAGTCATGCGTAAGATAGCTGAAAATCTTTATGAGAAGTAAAAACCACCGAAACGAATAAATTAATAAAAAATAATTAAGGCATTATAATGTGCATTGTAAAAAGAGTCACATTGTTAATATTGTAAATATAAAGCTCTCATGGGAGTTAAATAAGAAAGCTTTAAACTGTGTGCAAATGGTAATAAGAAAGAAAGAGGATTATAATGCAGAGGAGAATTCAACAATTTGGTACAGATTCATCATTATTTTTAAGTCTGTTTTCTTTTTTTTTATCTCTGGTCTTACTCTAATTGGATTGAATTTTTATTGGGTCTTAATGAAATACTTCAATTGATTTCAGTTGTTTTCTTTTAAATGGCTAAAAGCAGAATACAATGGCTAGATTTGGTCAGCTGGGGGTAATTTCCAGGAAGGACTGAAATACTTGATGCACAACAGGTTTTGGATCGTTTTTGTTTTTGTTTTGTGAGGTATGTCTGAATTTGAGAATGAATGAGCTGAGTAAATACTTTGTGGTGAATAATTTATTGATTGCACTAGTAAGATATTCAGCTTGTGAATATCTGCCAACCAACTCTTGCTTTCAAAATTGCTCAATGAGATATTTTAAATATTTCAAATCTAGAGATCAAGTATAACCTCTAGATTATTGTACACATCATATCTGAGCTGTTATTGACTAACTGAATTTAGGTAATTTTTAGTCAGCATGCCCATGCACATCAGAGACGAATACAATTTTAGATTTTTTTTTTTTTTGAGGAACAAGCACTACAGTGTGACGACAGGAATATTCAAAGACATAAAACAAAAGGAACCTGAGTATAGCTGGGGAAACTGTATATTTATTTAGTTACTTAAGAAAATATTCAGAGATACAATTTTGCACTATTTACCTGGCTTTGATTATGTCACAATGAAGCAATACATTAATTCAACTAATAAACTGTTTAAAATATCTGTCTTTACTACATTTATTAGTGAATGCTAGAGAATACTTGTTAATAATATTAGGTATTAATAGTTAATTAACATTAGTTGATACTAATATAAACTGTTGTGCTTATTAACACAGTATGCAGGTGTTCTTAATTTCAAGACAGAGAACCAGGGAAATTCAAAGGCTAAATAAATACAGATTGCTAAATGTTTTTTATTTTTCTTTTTTTCTTGTACAAAACTTTAGTAACTATAAACTTGTGATTAAGAGAGTATGAACTACATTTGTAGTGTAGTTTGCATTTCTTTTTTAATAATTTTATCAACATACCAAGATACTAATTTATACAGTTTGCCATGTACATTTCACATTATTATTTGGTGTTCATAAAACATAGATAACCTAAAATATTCAGATAAAATAATGACTTTTTTTTTTTTTCCCCCCCCTCCCCCCTCTTTTCCAGGTTAGGCATCTTGGTGCTTTGGCAGTATTTGAAAACTATTTATATGCAGTTAATTCAGATAACTTCAGCATTTTACAGATAAACAGATATAATGGCACTGATGTTCAGTCTCTTACAAGACTTGACAATGCTAAAGGGATCCGTGTGTACCAGAAAAGAACTCAAACAGCAGGTAAGATAAAAATTCCTCTTTCTAGGAAATGTAAACCCAGTTAATAGGCAAATGTGTGATGAAGAGCATTTTTCCAGAAAGATGCCTTACAAGATGCAGCGAACATCTGACACTACAGCAGAACTCTCTTTGACTTCATCTTCCTTGTCTTCTGTGTGCTTTACTGCCAGTTTTCACACTTCCCTGACCTCCTATCACCTGAGCATTCAGCTTCGAGAACTGCCTAAGAGCCCCGATTTGTAAATTCTCTGGCTCCATATACTCAGACTTTCAGAATTTAACACTCAAAGTTGTTAGGTGTCCAATACCACCCACCTGGTTGAGTATTCAACCTTGGAGATGCCTGGTTTCTCTGGACCTGCTTTTCTCATGGGCTATAAACCTTGAGGGAGGCAAAATTCCTTCCCTCAGTCTTTGGAGTTGCCAAAAAGAATGGAGATGTAGTCAGGTAGCCCTCCAACCTGTCAGCAGAGTTATTGGTGAGACAGGAAATCGTTGTTAAGTTTCCCCTGGCTTTAATAAATACAGTCTTTGCCTTTTGTCAAAGAAGACTTCATTTTAGTCTGTAATGAAAAACTTAAAATCTCAAAATTTTTGGTAAAATAGCAATTTCTGAGGTCCATAGTCCTCAGGTATGACTTGAATCATAGGTCTGATTGCATAACTTTTTGCACTCAGAACATCAGCATGATTTGTGGGCACTTTGCACAAAGTTAAGATCCAAAATGTTTACAGCGATAGTTTATCAATGAGCATTTTTTGATACAACCAATAGCAGTAAATACTACAATCCTTGTCATGACTGCTGGGATGTAAAAGCTAACACACCAATTATGGTGATTAACATCAATGTTATTAAACAGCCAGACTGCTTTTAGAGAGGTTTCTGAAGTGGTAGCAAACTATAACTGATTGAACTAATCTTCGCCCTATAGCTGATGGCATTGATTTTGCAGATGTCAGCATCTGAAGGAGGCTGCAAAGACTCTCTTCTTGCTATAGGCCTCCCTCTTGTACCCCTGAGGGAGTCAGAGAGGTTGAGTATAGGAGAGACATGAGCACAGTGTAATCTTTTATTACATCCTGTGATTAATCTGCTCCTCTTGCCCTTTGTTCACTCTGCATGCAGCTCCTCTTGTTTTGAATGGACATGTTTGTTGCTTGTCAAGATTTGCTGTAAAGGCTGTCTGAACTTGGTAGAGTTTCTGTATACCTTTAACAATATTGATCTTAAACCACTGGATTACTTTTTTTTTAAAAAAAAAAAAAAAAAAAGGCAAACAACAACAAAAAAAGAAACTGAAAAGCTTGAGGGAAAGGAGAAAGAAGAGAAAAGCAGTTTTTGATCTAAAATACTGTTGTCCTCTTCTAAGTCAGTGTAGTAAATGCAAAACAATTATATATTTTTTTTTCTGATCTGATTTACCTTAAATAATTTTAAAAAGTGTATTTGATATATTAATCTGCTACTTTAGAGCTGTGTTTTAGGTGGATTTCTGTCCCATCTGTTCAAATAGGAAAAATGCTACAAGACTTATTTTGTTCTTTAGTTTCTGCACAGGCGTCTCCCCCAGAAAGGTGCTGTCTAATGCTGTTGAATGAATAGTGAACTGGAATGGGATGTTTGGCATGGCATTCCCTTTGCTGTCAAACAAAACAAAACAAACAAAGAATCAAACAAATAAAGGGAAAGTCATCTATCTCAGCAGAGTGCTGCCCAGCAAACAACTGCAGAAACTCATTCAAAAATGAGTGATCCCATACAGCACTGTAGGCTTGATAGGGACAAGATGGTTCTTTGGATACATGCATTTCTCCACTTTGGGTATCACCTTAAAAAACACCTTCTTTTGTAATTATATTCTATGGAAAGACTTATCGTGACCAAAAAATCCCTTTTTTCCCTGTCTAATTTTTTCTACATGCTGATGCATATAATAGTCTTATTTAAAATGGATTTCAATCGTGCTGTTTTTCACTCATTGTAGTCAGAAGCCATGCATGTGAGGTGGACCCATATGGAATGCCAGGGGGATGTTCGCACATCTGTCTGCTCAGCAGCAACTACAAAACACGGACTTGTCGCTGCAGGACTGGCTTCATCTTGGGAAGTGATGGCAGGTCATGCAAAAGTATGTTACTGGAATCAAACAGTTTGGCAGATGCTAATATTTCAGGGGTTATTTACTGTGTTATTTAACTTTAAATCAGTAACAACAGAAATCACACGGGTTGTTTTCAGGTAAAACTGCTTTGCAACGTGTACTTGACATTTGATTCATATACTCTTTTCACTCCTTAAAATGATTTGATTGGTGTCAGTTCACAGAATTGACAAATTAAATCAGGGATGCGTTTAAAATACTTCAAAAAATCATCACAAGTTACCAGTTTTACTCTTTTTTAAAAATATAAACTATGCGTTTATATTTTATAGGAAGAAATTCTTCATTCAGAGGGTGGTGAGGCCCTGGCACAGGTTACCCAGAGAAGCTGTGGATGCCCCATCTCTGGAGGTGTTCAAAGCCAGCCTGAATGGGGCTTTGGGCAGCCTGGTCTGGTGGGAGGGGGACATTGGATTTCCCCCCCCAACGGCAGGGGTGTGGAACTAGGTAGTCTTTAAGTTCCCTTCGAGCCCAAACCATTCTGCGATTCTATGAGTCTATTTTTGTCTGATTTCTTGTTCAAATGACACTGATTTAGTTCAAAAGAAAGGCGTGCAACTAAATGCTTTGATGGATGGTGGTAGATAAATGTATTTGACCTCAGTCAATCTTCTCCCTGTTTGCATGAACAATTCCAGCAAAAAACTCCGAGAGGCACTGGGAAAAGAACATATTTTAGACAATTTTAAGAGCTATGCTTATAGTATGAAGTATCTAAGGATATTTGTAAGTAACTTTAAGGAAAGAAAATCACCTTAACAAATTTCAGTTATTTGTAATTAACCTACTTAATTAAATCATAAAAAAGAAGTAGGAAGTATCGGTATCCATGTGTTGTACCTCAGTATGAAAGAAGTCAGCATGTCAGTTTGTTATATTCCTTCCCATTTGAAGGAAATTCACTGTAACCTTTTGTTTGCTTCTGAGAAACTTCTGGTGAAAAGAAATGGTGTTTTGAATTTGCTGAAGTTTACAGTCTTGTTAGATCTAATGATTGCTTCAGTCGTGATCTACATTACCCTGATAGATCCTAATGAATTGTAAAATTAAATGTCTGCAGTGCTATATATGTGCATTTCACATTAAATGCAAAGTTATTCTGTGATCTAGCATTTCTTTTCAGTGTGAACTTTTATAGAAAAAATAATTAGATGTAAGCAGCTCACTGAAGTAATTTGTATTTTAATTAAGGTAATGTAATTAGCTAGATTTCTTGAGTTTAGATACCTTTGGAATATATGAAAGTTTAATTTTTGGTATTGAATAACTCTCCTGCTCCCCCACTAATTGTGCTGGTTAATTAAACAGTGACATTATGCACTGTAAAGAAGATTAGGCAGCATCAGTTGTTTATGTTTGTAATCTTTCTTTTGCAGGACCAAAGAATGAATTGTTTCTTTTTTATGGGAAGGGACGCCCAGGAATAATACGGGGAATGGACCTGAATACCAAAGTATCTGATGAATACATGATTCCTATAGAAAACTTAGTCAATCCTCGTGCCCTGGACTTCCATGCCGAAACCAATTACATTTACTTTGCTGATACTACCAGTTTCCTAATTGGACGACAGAAAATTGATGGCACAGAGCGAGAAACAATCCTCAAAGATGGTAGGCAATGCTAACTGATAGTGACATTCAGAGAATCTCACTCAGAAGTTGAACTGACCTTTACAGATAATTTAAAACTTTGTTTAAATCACCCAGTGAAAACAGAACCAAACTAGGCCTTGAACAGAGTTGGAGACTTTTTTTTTTGTTGTTGTTTGTTTGTTTTTTGTTTTGTTTGTTTGTTCTTTAGAACTTCCTATTTATTTTTCCATACTGGAGGAATGTTAAGTTTGGTTAAATTGCTCTGCTATGACTTCTTTGTCTGTTTAGCCTCCTACATTTCTCCTACATTTCCACTGTATTCTTTCAGTAGATACAGTGGATCCATAATGTAATTCTTGTAATTGTTCACTAAACTATCCAATGTCCTCATGAATATTGTGAGACTTCTTGCCTACAACCTGTATCACAATGTGGTTTCTGGAGTTTATTCAAGCAGGTTGGCAGAGGAAGACTTTCTGTAGTGCTGTCACTTGAAAACTAATTAGGGGAAAAAAAAAAAAAAAGTGATTTAGCTTTGTCTTTCCTAATGTATTTTTCCTTGTATCTGTGGGGAGAAAAAAAACAAAACAAAACAAACAAAGAAAAAAAAAAAAAAGAAAAAAAAAACAGGAAAACCTAAACACTTATGAGAATCTGAACTAAGATATTTGTACTGCGTATTATAGCAAGTAGAAAAACTATCAGCAGTTCTCTAGTTTCCGCCCCTCCAACCACACTGTGCAGAATCTCCCTGGTCTAGAGGCACATCTCTTCATATTAAATGCTATTTCACTAATTAAACCTTTAGTCTGTCAACCCTTCTTTTTCTTTAACAGACATTTTTCATGAAAGAGTGCTTCAGCAAGATGTAGCTACTGCCTCAGTTGAAATACATTCTGCAGTAATTATTTTATAGTACTCAATTAGAAAAAAAGGCAGTATGAATATCCATCTTGCTCTTCGTAGAGCTTAATGTCTCTCTTTGTAAACTGAAGCTTGAGACAGTGAAAGTAACTAAAATATTATTGCCTTAATGCAGGGATTTTCATTCCCCATGATTCATAACCCATGTTTTAATCCAGCTGTCTCAGAGACATCTCTCCCATTTGCAGTGCTGCGGTGCTTTTTTTGGTATAAGGTCTCTCTGCAGACCTTAAAGTCTGCACGCAGATCAGGAGTAGCTACAAGGAGCTTGGTGATAACATAATAAAAAGTGGCTGAGTAAATAACAAACACTCAGGTGCCAATCTGGTAATTCTTCACTGTGAGTATGGAAATGGATAACATACATCACAGAACCCTCTACTGCTGAACTTTAACTAAACAACACACATTTCATTTTACAACAAGCTAATCCAAATGTGGAGTACAGGTAGAGTGGACAGTATATAGACTTAAACATTAAAAGGTCATATCCTTGCTGAAAGGTGTCAGACAGGTTGAGCTTAGCCTAAGCAAATATGCAAATATGAATAAGCATTGTATACCAAATCAGTAACTTGATGAGGTTCTTTTAAATAACGTTTAACTGTAATTTATACTCTTTATAAATACAACATAGCAAAATGCCAAAGCACTACCAAAAGAGTTGTGGATTATTTGATGATGTATTGTTGGTGCTCCTAATACTTAAAAATAAATAAAATCAGTGTCATTCTTTCCTCACTCATTTTCCAGAAGCTTACATTGTTAGTTAGAACTTGATGTATTTTCATAACTTTAAGGAATGTTTAAAGAACACTTGTTAATGTATTTATCATGATTTTTAAAATTAATATGGCCTCCAGCCATACCACCTCAGCTTTTATTTCTGTCAGCTCTCAAGAACTCAGCAGGGATAGATTAAATCGTTCCTTGGTGGAAGGCTACTAGAGAAAATCAGGTGTGTCAAGAGGTGGTTTAATATTCGCTCTGTACAGCATGCTGCTAAGGAGCTCTATCTGTGTCATTTCTCAGATGAAAAGTTGTCATTTTTTGTGACTATCAGGTTTTGCAAGAACAGATATGCTAGCTCAAACAACACTGTAACTCAGATAATTACAGTTTGCCTACATGAGATACATGAGAGCCTGATCCTACAAGCTGTTGACTGGCAATTGAGAATGCTGAGCACCTAACACTGCTGGAGTTTGATTTCCGATACAGCTTCAGCTGTGATTTCTTATTCTTCACTTTGGAAAATAAACTGCTGTGTAGTATTGATAACTATTTGACAGCCCACAGCAAGGCTTATCCCAGAGTTGGCAGCACAACTGCAATACTAGTGTACTTTCATCAGCAGCAGAAAATGCTGTAATAAAGGTTTCAGATTTACTTTTGAAATACATTTTTTAAATTTAAAATCCCTTATGTTATTTGAGGTGACTGTGAACCTTAATGGTTTATATTATTCACTTGGAAATATTAGCAAGGATGGGCAAAGGCTAACTTTTTGTTTTAAAAAGTAAAGGTAATTCTACAGAGATCTTTGGAATATATCTATCTAGCTGGTTGGTATACAGAAGAACTATTTTAAAAATATATATATGCTTGTATTATGTTTAGTATTTTAGGCAATATTAGTGCACATGATTTAACTGACATTAATGGAGCTAGGCCATTCTGTATGAAATTATATACTGTGCTTATAATCTCTTATACATTTAAAACTGATGTGGTAAATTGTTGCTTTCAGAAATACGAGTGTTTAAAAATCTTAAATCTATATATGAGCTTCAGTTCTTATGTTCAAAAAAACTTCTCATTTAAATATGGAAGCTTAGATGTTACGTATCTTTAATTCCTGTTACTCTTCAGCTCACTGAAGTGGTAGAGTGTATTTTGCAGTTCAAGAAAACAATCAGACAACAACAACAACAAAAAAAGCTAGCAAGTGTGAAATACCTCACAACTTTACATGCATACATCGCCATTTACATACATCTCCACGTGTGCTGAAGTTAACGTTGGCGATATGCTTGGGATAGAATGATTACACATGCTAGAGAGATTTCTAATCCTAATCCTGAACTATTCTAAACTACATTGTTAACTTGTTCAAGACAAGCAAATTCATTCCTCAAATATATAATCCCATGTTATTGACAGGAATTTCCTTCCTTTTATTTTAAAGAGTATCTTATCTGTATATTTATCTTTATTAATCCGTGTGATTTGTCCACTGCCATTGTACAGAGGGAAAAGAGGGAAGATACTTTTTTTTTGTTTTGTTTTATATCGGGGATACTGGTAAGGGAAAAAATTCTAAAAAATATTACATGGCTGTCATGCTATAACTTTTGCTGAAGCATACTTATGGAAATAACTGTCTTAATAAGGGGATTGTTGTTATTTTAGATTTGAAAATACAGTACACATGTATTACTGTATTCTTAACATACTTCAACATTGTATTTTAAATGCATTTGCATTTTTTTAAAGGAAATAATTTAGGAAAAACGTACTTAAAAGCATTATGTCTCTGCTAACTTGATAGGGATATAGTGACATTACAACTCTGAAAAACATTATTCAACGTAAAGGCTGTGAAGTCACTTGTCATGTTACAATGCTATTGAGATTATAATGACACCTTTTATAGATGCTTTTATTGCATCCAAGTGTATGAAAAGCCCAGTATTTCATTTTTGGGATAAAACTCGTATTTTATCGTGGTGTGTTTTTGATGGTACCCTGTACGTTATCTATGGGTTATAGTAGGCAGTAAGTTTTTTTCAGTCTGCTAAATAAGTTATGTATATTGTGACTAGGTGAAAGTGCCTTACATTCCCATCTGTTATGAAGAATTTCACTGGTTTCTTATGATAAATGGGATAATTTATTAGAGCTATAGTCAGTAAAGGCATTTGTGGTCTAAAAAAAATAGTATTGGTGAAGAGTTTATCCCAAGGAAAACAGGTCTAATCTGTTGAAAAAACAAAAACAAAACAACCCTCAGTTATGCTGAAATTATTAAACTTAGTCAATACTAATTCCATACAATTCCATTCCTTCCTTCCAGCCTTTCCATTCCTTCCTTCCCTGCACCTGGGGCACAACAACCCCAAACAGAGCTACAGGCTGGGAGATGTGTGGTTAGAAAGCTGCCTGGCAGAGAAGGACTTGGGAGTAGTGGTTGACAGTCGGCTGAATATGAGCCAGCAGTGTGCTCAGGTGGCCAAGAAGGCCAGCAGCATCCTGGCTTGCATTAGAAACAGCGCGGCCAGCAGGTCCAGGGAAGTGATTGTCCCCCTGTACTCGGCTCTGGTGAGGTCGCACCTCGAGTGCTGTGTTCAGTTTTGGGCCCCTCGCTACAAGAAGGACATGGAGGTGCTCAAGCGAGTCCAGAGAAGGGCAACGAAGCTGGTGAAGGGTCTGGAGAACAAGTCCTACGAGGAGCGGCTGAGGGAGCTGGGACTGTTTAGCCTGGAGAAGAGGAGGCTCAGGGGTGACCTTATTGCACTCTACGGGTACCTGAATGGAGGCTGTAGCGAGGTGGGGGTTGGTCTATTCTCCCATGTGCCTGGTGACAGGACGAGGGGGAATGGGTTAAAGTTGCGCCAGGGGAGGTTTAGGTTGGATATTAGGAAGAACTTCTTTACTGAATGGGTTGTTAGTCACTGGAATAGGCTGCCCAGGGAAGTGGTTGAGTCACCATCCCTGAAGGTCTTTAAAAGACGTATAGATGTAGAGCTTAGGGATATGGTTTAGTGGAGGACTTGTTAGTGTTAGGTCAGAGGTTGGACTCGGTGATCTTGGAGGTCTCTTCCAACCTAGACTATTCTGTGATTCTGTGATTAGTGCTTACTAATTGTATTATGGTGAGGCATCTTGTGTGACAAAATTTGAAAGTTTAGAGTATAGCATTACCCCTGCACAATTTTGTTGTGGTAAAGATAACTTGGACTATCAACCTGAGCTGTGCCAAATCATGTAGGAGTGACTGAGGAGGATAAGCAATTCCACCCAAAGTTTTATCTCAGAAAGCTATTAATGTGAGCAAAGCTTTGGGAAGGCCTGGGGCAGGTGGCAGTCAGGTAACCACTGGGTACCGCCGCTCAGGCCTCTGTCAGGTGCTTCCTGCTGCTGGTGGCTGGTGTTTGGCTCAAAACAGCCCCGAGGTGCTCACAACCAGACCCAGACACTTCAGGGGGACCCGGCAATGACAGGACACCCCCGGCTGCCACACAGCAGTGGGGTGGGGGTGACAGGCAGGGTTGAAGCATTGGTTGAGATGGGATGGAGTGAGCAAAGCATGCCTGAAAAGTAATGGGATTATCAAGGGCTGGTTACCTGTAAAGGTATTTTGTGAGTGCTGAGAGGGGCATGCTGTTTGCGTGTGTATCGTTTGCTGTGTTAACGATTTGCTCCTGTACATAGATGTGGAGAATTATTCAAACTGTCGTGATGTTCTTGCTTGTGTGCTTTGCATGGTCAATGTATACTTGTATAATGTATAACTACAATGTATATTTTGCTTATTTTTTAAAAATAATGATATTTTTGATCTGGGTAAAAACAAGATAATTTAGATGGAATACTAGGGCTAATCCTGGAAGCTTCTCCTGACTTGGGTGATATAACAGGTCCGGGTTAAGATTAAGTAGGATTTTGTTAAATAGTGATTTGTCTGAGTCCAATTACAGTTAGCATATGAAGGGCTTATGGCCTAATACACAAATTTTATGGCCAGTAGGTTGTTTTCAGAAAAAATTAATTCTGACAGACACAGCAAACTTCAGTATTGTAATTCAGCAAATATAATTAACTCAATAAAATAATCTAATTTAGCTATATTTATAATACATTGTCCATTACTGACATCAATGGATAGTGTTAGAACATGAATTTATAATATTAATCCTTTATTACTGCTCCTCCCTTCTCTCTTAGATCTCGATAATGTAGAAGGCATAGCAGTGGACTGGATTGGAAATAATCTTTATTGGACAAACGATGGCCACAGGAAAACAATTGCTGTAGCCAGACTGGAAAAGGCTGCTCAGAGTCGGAAAACTTTGTTGGAGGGAGACATGTCCCACCCTAGAGGAATTGTTGTTGATCCTGTCAATGGGTATGGTCTATCATGTTTAATTTGTATCTTTATAGGGTAAATACAGGATTGAAGTGTGCTTAGGATGAGTCTGTAAAGCCACATGGTAGTCTAAAATTCTGCAGCAGTCTAGTCTATATCTCTAATTCCTGTCAAGAATTCTTGCCTGAAGCCTTGAGAAGAATGTGTATGCTCAGTCACAGTTGAACCTATGTCAAGTTAATTTGAATGTGAGTCACCTTTTGCTTGAACAAATTGAGTGTATCAGACATGTATGTATTTTTAATATTAGGTGAACTTTATAATACTCTTCTTTATTTCTCTCTTTTTAAGTCTCTATTTCTCAAGTTAATTAAGACCATATCATTGTACACATTAGTTTACAAAAATAAATGAGACAGGTATTTTTCATTACTAGTATAATTGGTTGTGATAGGCTGCATAATAAAAAGAACATTATATTAGTGTGTTATGGTTGTGGTATACCTAAAAATTCACTGATATATTTATTCAGAAAATTGTCACTGGGGAATGATTTAGGCAGGTAACTCTAGTGTAGCTGGATTGATTGCTTTTTTTCTAGTACTAGAATGTATTTATACTATCAGGTTTTCACTTCTGAGCTTGTCCTTGAGGAATGGAAGTGACTGTGGACAGGCTACAATTAATTAAGGTCAGATAGTAAGAATGTAAAATCAGACCACAAACCATAACCATACCTACAATTACTTTGTTAAATTTTCCAGCTCACTAAATGCATGGCACAGGAAATAGTGTATGAAGATGTATTATCTGGAAAGGACTATTATATAAAACACTTCTCTAATAATATAACTTGCACTTCATGATCATGCTTCTCATGGAACCTTTTCCTGAGGGATAGCGTTTATTATGGCATTGTAATTATGTTTAGAAAATATTAGTCTTGATTTAACCAACACAGAAGTATTAACTGCATTTTGAGATACAATTAAAGCACATTAATGTAAATGTCCATTACTGTAAGCATGTTTTAGCTTATGACATGATAACTAGAATAAGTACATACAAAAAGTTAATGGAGGAAAGCTCATTAATTGCTCTCTAGCTGTCATGTAAATATGTGTAAAACATTTTGGCCTTCAATATAAATTCCATACCAACCTGTGTCTTTCCTTGAGCTTTACAGCATATATAGGTTTTAAAATTTTGTGATTAAATGCATTTTTTTTTTTTTTGAGTTAGACATAAAGTGAGGTTTATAAGCCTCATGGATCAAAAATTTGTTTATGTTCTTAGCATATATTTCCAACGATACTAAAAGAACCCAATACAACCTTCTTCATATTAGAATCATGTTAGAAAAGAAATAAAAGATGTACGTGGTATATATTTTTTTCCAATTTCTTACATAAAAAACAAACTGATCAAATTATTCTTAAACGTAAAAGTGATGTGAATAAAATGCTTGACCAGTAGATTTGAAATTGTTTGCCTGAGTGTCTTTTGAAAGAAATGGATTTGTCAGGAAAACAGTTTTTTTCTTCATTTTTTTTCCTTCCTTTGGAAACATGGAGACAATCAGGATTAAAATTCCAGGATTTTATTCTTTAAAGTAGCAACAAATTAGGTGGATTGGGATTACAGAAATTATTTCAGAAAGTTTCATTTCAACAGTTTTATGATTCTAAAATTAGGTGAGACACCTATAGACCTAAGAAGTCATGACACCTTTAATACTGGGAAGTAGGACCATATTTGTTTAAGAAACATATGATGTTTTTACTCTATTTAATGCTTAATAATGGCAAACCCATATTTGGCTTTAAAGTACATATCTGTTACAAAGTATTTTCCTCATATTAACATTACCTTCCATCCCAGGATCTGGAATTCTGTTTTGGGGCTTCGTAGATTACATACTGGCTTTTATGTGTTTCTTTCCATGAACCTGTGCTTTCCTTTTTTTGTAAGAAAAATGTGGTATTAGCATATTTGCTACCCCTCAGCTTTTGTGTAAGTTCAGGTTATGTATTTTAAATTGTAGAGATCAGAATTGTCACCAGCAAATTATGTAATAAGGCATCATTCAATAAAAAAAAAGAAACAAAAAAGAAAAGTAAACACAGGGTGTGTTTGTAATGGCCAGTAGAGAGTTTCTCAGAGAACTTATCTGAGTGAACACTGTTAGATGACTTACTGCAATATTTGCTTGATTTTCCAGAGTAGCGTAGGTACTTATTTTTTGTAGTTGTTTTGGTTATCTACACTGCTGCACTTAAAACTGCTAAAATTACCTCCTAGCCCAACTAGATATTTTTCAAATACTTATTCTAGACATCTAGTTCTAAATATTTTTTGTAAGGGATAGACTGCTCATAATAGTTTTGGAGTAATTTGGTTGCTTTCATGTGGGATGTGAAGTTCACAGAACATCAGGGTTATCCTGTAGCTATTCAACTAGAGTGCAACTAATTCATGTATTGAAGTTTTTTGATAGTATTAAGTATAATAATAATAATTAAAAAAAAAAAAAAAAAAAAAACAGATTTGCATCATAAAGGCAAATTAGACTTGGTAAAAACAAACAAACGAAAACCCATAAACTACACAACAGTTAAAGTACAAATTTCATGACAAGGTCAGTAAAATGCTGGTTTAGTAATCATAATTCTGGTGTGATCAAAAAAGGTCTTAATTCTTTCACATCTCATGTCAGTCCATTTGGCAATCATGTAATTCATTACAATATGAGAAAAAAATCCTTTAAGTGTCATTTTAGCAGAATCCAGCATACATGGAAGTAAATATCATTATATAGCACTGGAAAGACATGCAAAGACTTGCAAAAGACAAAATTACTCTGGCTTGTGGGTATACTGTTCCAAACTTCCGTTAAAAGTCTACAGTATTATTCACATTATTAAAATGGTATCTAAATGTTCATTTTTTATGATTTCATAGCTGGATGTATTGGACGGACTGGGAAGAAGATGAAATAGATGACAGTGTGGGAAGAATTGAGAAGGCATGGATGGATGGCTACAGTCGGCAGATTTTTGTAACATCAAAGATGCTATGGCCAAATGGTTTAACTCTGGACTATCATGCCAATGTGTTATACTGGTGTGATGCCTATTATGATCACATTGAAAGGATATTTTTGAATGGAACTGACAGAAAGGTAAAAGAAAAATACTGCTGCTTTGCCACAGGCATGCTCTTTCTCTGGATTTTATTGTGTTACGTTAAAAATACTTTTCAAGCTTTTTAGTCTGTGTAACCCTGTAGCATGTCCAGTGTCATCTCTGCTGAAACAAGTGATGTTGGCAGTCTCCTGCAGAAGAATAAAATACAGCTTAAAGTTTTCATCCTTACTTTAGAAAGTGACACAAAAGTTATTTTTTTAATTAATTTTTTTTTTTTTCTCATGTGACAATGAATTTCAATTTGATTGATCCACCAAACTACAGAGAGCTTTTCAGGGAGGAAAAAAAAAAAAAAAAAAAAAAAAAAAGAATCTTCTTTTGACTCTGCCAGAGTGAGGCTTTCATTTAACTGTACTGCTTGATGAATCTCAGGACCCCATTTGAACATTTGTGGTACTGTGCAGAGGGGAAGCACTCAACAAGTGCAGTCAGCGATGGAGAGAGATTGTTTTAGTTATTACTAATGGCTATATTACCTAGATACAAATCTTTATAGAAGTCCTATGTTGTTTTCTAGAAGGAACAAGCACAGAACAGACTTATGGAAAACAGCTGAAGCTTTAGACTGGAAACTGATCAAATGGGGGAGGTTTAGCATCTGTTTCGTAAAATTAGTACCTTGACAATTGAATTTTTTTCTTTAGCATTAATAGAGAGTGGCAGGCATTAAGTCCTTTGTCTTCTGTGTAAGCATTTTTTTTCACAAATTCACTCATCCTGTATTCACAATTCCCTCCATATGATGGCCTTCATAGGACCAGTGCACAGATCTCTAGTATTGCAAATAGCAACTGTAGACACCGTTCTGCCTGGTACTCATCCCTGTGCAAGCACATACTGCTTTTAAAATCCTTTATATTGGATTATATGCTCTTAAACCTGTATCAATGAAGTAGTGTTGCAGTTTGTCACAATAGCTAGGTTGGAGTTTACATTTAGTACTTCTACTTTTGCTCCAAATCCATTAAGGTCCTGTAATGGTGGGGGCAGGAGGGTAAGTGTACCGGGAGTAAGACAATTTTAATCAGAGATCTTTGTCTACTTTCTGTGTTAGACTTGTTGGAAAGTTCCTGGACAGAACAGGTCTAAACAAGTAAACGCAGCTGCCATGAATTACACATGGATTACTAGTGAGAGATGCTGTTTTTGCCTCCTGCTGTAACTGCTGAATAATAAGAAGCACCTGTCTTTATAGGCTTTATATTGAAGTGTCACAGAATTATTCTGTTGTTGGTTGTTGTTGATTTTTAAAGGTTTTCTTGCATAATCCTGTGCTTTAAATAAACTTTAGAGAGGTCTGAGTAAATTGTATGCATCCAAAAATAACTAGAAGATACCTGATTTTGATGCTGGGTCCTTTGTTATTTATTCCAGGATATTCTGGTTAAAATATAACTGGGTCAATGGCATCTTTAATTCTGTAAGTGTTGGTATAGTGAAGATTTGGGGTCTGGGGAATTTCTAAATTAATTCCACCACTAGTTGGTAGATGATTGACTGATGAATTAATTTTTATCAAAAGCAGTTAACTGAGGTGTTTTGACCATTAAATAAATGAATAATAAATAAATACATTCCAAACCCAAATAGAAAAATTGAAAAATTGAAGGTGCTGTTTTGTCACCTCAAAGCAATTGTATTTTAACAGTTTATATCTCCTTGTTCACTTGGGTATGTGTCTCTAAATAGAGACAAGGTACAGAATCTGATGAACTGCTTCACTGTTTCTGGAGGCAAGATAGAAATACACTGTTGGGCATTAGTTCAAGGAAGTAGCTCAGCCAACAGAAGAATACTGAAACTTAATCATTCCAAACAACATCTGCTATGAAGAAGTATAAAGGCGGCATTCCCAGAAGTAGATGATGTAGAGTTTTGCTGTCTTCTATGTCTTTCTAAATTTAATCATTCAAATTAATGTTTTTTCATGATGGTAAATTCAAACTGTTTTTTAATAGTTTTTAGTTTTGTTTTAATTGTGTAGGAATTACAAATATTTTTAAACTATTCCTCTTTATCAGACAGATCTTGTGTGGTAGTATTTCTTGTTAACGAGTCCTGAGACTAGAGCTATAGCAAAGACATTCCAGCAGTCAATAAAATAGAGACAAGATTTGGTTATAATTTCTAGTTCTGTTTATGTTAATTAACCAGAGGCAAAGGATCCATGGAGAAAAATATTTTTTTTACTGTTATGGGAACCAACTGTGGCATGTTTTGTTTTGGCTTGTTTTTTTTAAGTTACCCCAACCCAAGATAATGGGGAATTTAATAAGCAAAAATAAATAACTAGTCTCTGCTCTTTGCTTCACACTTGAACAAAAATAAGCAACTCATACACACTGTTCTTTGCTTTTGGTAGAAGCAGGAGTGCTGAATTAAAAACCTAGCTGAGGTAAAATCACTCTGAAATATGGGATTGATTGTTTATAGAAGAGGATTTCAGCAACATTTTAGAAGAAGCAAATATTTGATATCTTTTTACTGAACATAATAATTGTATGTTTACCTTCATTCCTGTGCATTATCTGTTAGAATCCACTTAAAATGAATGTATACGAAGTTCTTAAGTTAACTGTTGCTGGTGCACAGAACAGCTTTACACTATTTAATTTCATTACATTTAATTGCTGTATCTACACATTAATAATCTCCTAGTGTCAGTTTTCCTGTTTTCTATTTTATGTTCTCTGTAATGTATGCTAAGAAAAAATAATTATTTCAACCCTGCCAATGATCACTAATTAATTGCAGGTAGTCTACAGTGGAAAAGATCTGAATCATCCTTTTGGATTATCGCATCACGGAAATCATGTTTACTGGACAGATTATATGAATGGCTCTATTTTCCAGCTGGATCTGGTTACAGGAAATGTGACACTGTTAAGAAGTGAGAGACCACCTTTGTTTGGGCTCCAGATTTATGACCCACGCAAACAGCAAGGTATTAATAAGATATAATTTCTCAAAGTTCTATTATAAAAGGATATTTTCCATGCTGATTATGGCATGACTAAGACACTTCTTAATGTCCATTGATGTTAAAATTGATCATCTTGTACTTATTAAACATAGTGAGCCAAATTAGTATAACTAACTGTATTTCTTCCGTGTTTATTACTCTTTTCCTTGTGTGTGAGGAAGTGAAGATATAAAACAGAATGGATAATATGTACACATTTGCTCATACGCATAAAATTCATTGTTTAATTTGCTTCTTCTTGGGTAAGATCTTCATCAGCACCACATGACTTAGTCTGCTGAAAGTACAAGGTGCTGTTATACAGAATCCAAGCCAGTGGCCCCTGAGAGTAGCGGAAAAATAGATTGTTTGTAATATTGTTTATAATAGATTGTTTACTACTTGTGTCAGTAGAGAAATGAGATAAAAAACATAAAGTAGTATGGATAGAGTTTAGAAAATGCACACAATTTAATTTACATTTGTATTTTACTGAAGAAAACTTTGGAATCCATTTACTGCATACAGAATTTAGATAAGTGTTGAATATTTGCTTTATTTAGTGAGAACATATTTCTGGGTAATGTCTGCTACCAGAGATTGAAAGCATGAAACTAAATAACAGGAATGAATATAAGTAAAATACTGTTTTAAAAGTGGACTATGTTAAATATTAATATTTTTATAGATCTCAAAAAGACAAATGTCAAGCCTGTTGGGCTATCATTTTTGACATGTACAAGTAGAACAGTGTTTCCTGTCCCACAGTTCCTACAGAAAATCAAGGACCCTCAGGTATTTGCAGTCCTGCAACATTTGATCCTGTACATGAACCGAAAAAGTAACAAAATAGAAATTTCACCATTTATCCCAATGCTATTTAGTACAGATACAACTTAAGATGTACTTTGCTCGGCTGTAATAGCCAGTATATTAAAATAGTAGAGTTTTTTTCAGGTTTACAGAGCATCTCACAGGTACCTTGTCACCAGGCTTAAAATTCAGCTGTATTTTCACAGTATCATCAACAGTATGCAGCAGTGCTTGTTAGAACACCTGACAGCTGTCAGTAACTTCATGTGAACTGTATATGGCTTTTGGGAAGAAACAACAGGGGAAAAGAAAACAAAGAAATAGCAGATGTGTTCATCAAAGAGTAGTGGAATGTCTGTCTTGAATTCTGTCTGCTGTTATCTCATTATACTTCTAATTTATGTTTCCTTTCTCTTTTTTTTTTTCTTAGTCTGCATTTGTAGTCCCATTGTTTGAATACGTGCAACTGTAATTCAGACCATTTCTATATATACTGTTGGATTTCTTAAAACTACTAAATTCATGGCAATCTGTCAGCACACGAAGATGTGACATATTAAATAATTTCCAACATTTATTCAACTTCTAAAACATGAGATAGAATGCTTTGAGCTAATGATGTAATTGTTTTTTATTCTTACAAGCTATTGCAACCTGTAACTGAAATTATTTTTATATTATAAGCTGTAGTAAACAAACTATGAGAATAACCCTCCCTAAATGGAGAGGATAATAGAAAAAGGATCTTCAAATGTTTACATACTCAAAAAAGAAAAATAAAAATAAACATACAAACAAAACTTGTTCTAACATGGCTGTTAGTTTTAAAGTTCCTTTTCTTGCTTTTACAGGTGATAATGCATGTCGTGTTAACAATGGAGGCTGCAGTACTCTTTGTTTAGCTATTCCTGGAGGCAGAGTTTGTGCCTGTGCTGATAATCAGCTTTTGGAGGAAAACAGTACAACTTGCACAAGTAAGCTTTCTAAAGTATTCACTGGAAAATATTTTAAAATGTCTGATATGATAAAGGATTTAAACATTTCACTTACTTCTTTTACAAAATATCAGAAATACCAGAAAATTTCAAGATAATAATCTATATGAACTGGTTTCAATGGACTTAATATCTTTAGTTGAAAGCAGGCATAGAAAATATTTGTTCTCAAGCTGTTCGCAAAATCCATCATTTATACACATAATATGTCCTTACATAGGCTATGCAATTTTTGCCATCGTTTCCTTTCATTTCTTCCTTGGATACCTTCATCGAAACTCCAATAAAAAA
Organism: Oxyura jamaicensis; assembly: GCF_011077185.1. Taxonomy (NCBI): domain Eukaryota; kingdom Metazoa; phylum Chordata; class Aves; order Anseriformes; family Anatidae; genus Oxyura; species Oxyura jamaicensis. The sequence goes on along the minus strand of NC_048899.1, from coordinate 34,529,209 downwards.
AAATAAATAAATATTCATAATAAAATGTGGGGTTTAAAATTAAAGTTAATATCAGATAACATGCATTAAAAAATGCACAATATTTCGTAACTTAAAATCCTGATCGATCTTTTTGATCTCATTCATTTAGTTCTTGAGATGTAGTATATAAAACTTTACATAGCTCTCCAGCTATAGACCTGGTACAGCTGAGTAAAGCAAAAGGATTATTTCATAGCATGATGAACATTATTGAGTTTACAATTACCTTCAACTTGATGCAAATGCATGGCTGGCAGAGCCATCTCTGTTGCTAAAGAAAATGTTTTCTTTTTAGCAGAAAATACTGGAAGGTGGATTTACCACTGGTAAGATGGAATGTAAGCATTAGGAAGAGAGGCTAGACACTTTCAGATCTCAGTGAAGCATCTTTCCTCCTTTTTTTCCCATCTGACTTCAGTGCCTAGCTCTTTCCGAAGACTTTGGTGTTCCTGATAGGGTTATAGAGTGATGTGTTATATTTTACATACTAAAGATTCTGAACCTTATGTTCTGAAATGTATCTGTCTGGATTTACCAGTAAGCTTGTAGCTTGCTACTTAATTCTGCCTCCATAGAATTTTATCCTTTACTTGCTGAGTTTGTACCAGTGCATAATGCAGGTGTTTGAGTTGTTGCTTAGCTACGAGAATCAGCATTTCAGTAATCATTTTCTAGCCTTTAAACGTGCAACAGAATTTTGATTGTCTGTAAGAATATTTTATTTTTGTTGTCAGTGAGGCATTACAATATTTTAAACTGGTATTTTTACACTATCATCTTATGCATCAATTAAAAAAAAAAAAAAAAAAAGAATGCCATTCTGTTATGCGTTCTTCCATTTATTAAAAATACATTACCTCAACTATACAGTCAGGTCTGCATGCTGTTACAGACTTCAGGATGAATTACCTAAAAAATACAAAGTTTACTAAAAACTCTTCTGAAGAGTGCTAACAAAGAATTTGTATCTATTTATGTAGAGGTAGTATTGCATTCTGTATGTATCAAGCTGATCAATTACATGTGCTTCTTGGATATTTTTCCTAGTTAAACAGGGAGAAGTGCTACCACAGTTGTGTAAAGCTGAACAGTTTCAATGCAACAATAAGCGTTGTATCCAGGATCGCTGGCGCTGTGATGGGGATGATGACTGCTTGGACGGCAGTGATGAGCATTCTGAAATTTGCTGTATGTATTCTTTTAAATTTTAACCAGCATTTCATACTTTATTTAAAAACCTGGAAACAAAATAATACATCTGTATTAAGCACAAGCAATAATCCTGAAGTCATTGATGTAAATCTTTCATTTTCTTGCATATAATAATAGTAATACTTTTAAATGACACTCATGTACTGGTTTCAAAGCTTAGTACAAAAGCAGTATGTCAGTCATCTTTTGATTTTGATATTGTCATTTCTAACTCTTTCTGTGGAGGATTTTTTTTTGCTTTGTTCCCCATTATTGTACTTTTTAAATATGGTCATAGAATAGTTGAGGTTGGAAGGGACTTCAGGTTGTCTCTAGTTCAACATTATTCTTAAGCAGGATCAGCCTCACCTTGGCAGCTGCCTTGATAGGCAGCTCAAGGCTAAGTACAGTACCTGATGGCAGGGAATGAAGATGAGAGAGACAGGTAAATCTCTCTAGTGCCTACATGCTGAACAAGAGGCAATTGACACAAATTGTAAAGCGGGAAATTTCATCTGAACACAAGGAAACATTTTTATACTGGGAGGGTGGTCAAACATTGCAATAGATTGCCCATCTATGGATATATTTGAAACTCGAAAGGACATGGTCCTGGGAAACCTCCTGCAGTTGACCCAGCTTGAGTGGGGGATTGCTCTAGGTGATCTCAAAGAAATCTCTTCCTATTTGTATTCTGTGATTCTGTAATGTTTTATTTATTTATTTATTTAAGACAAAAGACTACAATACTTCCAGTTATAGGAAGATGTAATCTGTCTTTAAAAATTCAGTTTCAGTAGAGCTATAGTATTGTTGTTATCTTTACTTTAGAATCCCAGTGTTGAAATGAAAATAGTAGAAAGCATACCAATTATGTATCTGTGTCATTTCCTGGAAAGGAGAGTTGCAGCAGTGAAAATTCTTCTTCCTCAGTCTGTTGCAATGCTTGGCTATCTCTATCATTAGATCATTCCCCTAAACCAAGTCTTCTTGCAGAAATGAAAATTCATTATTTATTTTCCTATCAATTTTAGACATGATGAACTCTTCAACTGTGAGGCATTGTTCTCTTTGTCTGAAAACTTCCATTATGGTCTCTCATTCTTTTTTCTGAGAGACAAAACAACTCCAATGTGTCCTCTTTTTTATTATTATTTTTTCCCAATAAATTGTTTGTTTTGTTTATTAGTTTGTTTAGATTTCTTTGCTCTTTATTGAACATTATAAAATGATCCTTAGGGTTGGGTGTCCAAAACTGGATGTATGTACTTCTGCTGAGGTCTTTATGAACCTGATGAGGCTGAGAGAATTTGTTTGTGAGGATTGAGAGTGGTGTTTATATATCCTTGGGTAAATCTTGCTTGTTTTACAAAGGCTTGATGTTGATGCATACTGAGTTTGTCATCCTTTATAATCCCTCGGTCTTTTTCTTCATGGCTGTTACATATATATATATATATATATATATTTATCCTGCATTTATGTATTTTGATAGCTCCATGTAGTAGTTGTACTGATTTAAATCCTAATTATTGTCCAGTTGATCTCAATTGTAGTGCTTACTAACATTGTAATACAAAGGATTCTTATACTTAAATAAGGAGTTCAACTAGTAAAAAGTGTGAGAAGGAAAATCTTTTGGCAGAGTTGAATTTATTCTCTTTTAAATTAGTGTAATTTAGACCAATTCATTGATCAAAGCTCGTAATACTTCGGGGATTTATACAGATATAAATGAAATCATAATCTGGTCCCAAACCTGTATGTGACATACAGTTAAAGAGTCCACTACGATAGCAGTAATCCCTTTTCAACAGTTGCTATAGTAACTTCAATAGATTATTTTTTTTTAATTAGCCTGAATTATTTGCAATTATGAATAGAATACACACTCGTTAAATATATATAAGCAAAAGCTTAAATACCATTTAAAATAATATCCATGTCTCTAATAATAAAGTCAGATTTTAAAAAAAGTCTTCCTTTTTTACTTCTATCACGTGTGATAGCAGTTTTATTTGCCAGTCATATTGCAAACTAGGCTGCTTCATAAGTGTAATACAACTTGGAATACCTTTTTCCTCAGATTATTAATTAATCTTTATCTCAAATGTTCTTGCACCCTCCACACAGAACACTCATGAAGGGTTCACGTGCTATTGGTATCACACTCACTCTGTGTTGTTTTCAATAGGAAGAACAGGTAGAAAGGTCAAAGATAAAAGCTACTGAAATGTCAAGGATAAGCCTGCAAGATGTCCTTTCATTTTAAATACCATTTGTTTCCAGATATATGTTAAACTTTAAAAAATAGACTGTGGATGGCTGAGTAGGTGGAAGAGAACATAAGATTTTTTATTTTTATTTTTTTAACCTAGCATTTGAAACTGTGTATAGTTTATTGCTCTTGTGTAGATGAGCAAGATCTGCTAATAATAGACCCTGTTATTAGCATAAAAGAAGCAGAACATACATACTTGTCACATCTGGAAAAAGAGGTCAGTAGTATTTACATAATTTTTGTGCTTTCTAAGTCTTCCTTCTGATATTTGGTAGCTAGCAAAAACAGGTTTGTGAGATACCTTTTTCCCTCTTGAATACCAGATCTTTTGTCACTTTTACACTGCAGCGTATTTTACTTTTTGACACCTGAATTTCTCTGGTAAGTAAAAAGGAAATGTATATATGGCCATTGATAGTAACGTGCATCATTTCAAACACATTTTATAACCTGCTCAAATCTCTGCTCACTGTTGAATAATATTTTGGATATGTACTTAGCAATTTACATCTTTGTTCCCTTTGGTGTTCTGTTTTGTTTTGCTTATATGCACTTCAGTTTGCAAACCTCATTTTACATGGATTAAAACAATAAAGCAACTCAATGACATCCTTTTTTTAAGGAAATAGCAATATTGTGGCAGCAAAGCCCTACGAATGCAACAAAGCCTAATGCCAGGCTTCACAGAGGATCATTATTATTTTAAATCAAAACTGAGTACCGAATTCACTCATATTCTTTCTCCAGTTCCCACTTTCTCAGGCAGCATGTGTCCCTGTAGTCTACCAATATTATTTGTGAATGATGTGGAGGACAAGCCATCATGGCAGTTGAATACTCAACATATTTTCTGGAACCGTGTGAGGATTCTTGAATGTTTCATCTTTGCCCTTCAGAATCTGACATTGATCATCTTCTGTCTCTTTGTTGGAATGCACCACTCCTGTTCTATATATTCCCTGTATCTTCACTCAGTGACTTCAGCCTGCCTTTTGTTTCTGTCTGGTTATAAACTGCCCCTTGTCTTCCTTATGTGGCTGTTCTGAGAAGTTGTATGGAGATGTTCTGAAACTCAGACGACTTGTGAAGTGCCGTCAAGACAAGGCACTCTTTCTTTTTGTGCTTTCCTACTCATATTCTAATTTGCACCAATATTGACATTTTTGTATAGCTTCTCTTTGTTTTTACTTTTAAGAAACCTGCCTGCCTTCCTTCTCCCATACTATGTTCCATGTAAATAAATAGACCTGTACTGACTTGGTTTGGGGTGAATTGAAAAGAAACGTATTCTCTCTAGGCATGGCATACTGAATGTTTAGATCCATACTTAATGTTCCAAACGTGTAATGATAGTTTTGGATCTCATTTTGGAATTTAGCATGCTCACGTTAAGGTATTCTTAAGGTAGTCTTGAGTATTTTAAAATACTTGTTAGTAAGTGTTTGTTCCTTTACTTTTAAAAGAAAAGGTGTCTGAAATTTGGTTTGTTAGACATAGTCCTCTAGCATCCATGCATTGGTACTAGAGAAAAAATATATATATATATCCTTCTGCTAAAAATTAGATAGTCTTCAATGATGAGTAGCAAATTTCCCAGGCTTACAGAAAAGTCAATGATTTCTACAGAGGGGCAAATCTATTCAAAATCTATGTGTAAGTTACCTAGAAATAACAAGTTTAATTAGATGTATGTAATGTATGGCTCAAAATATTTTTGGTTAATTTAACCTTACTAGAGTTTAAGATAGCTAAAGTATTTATGGATCCAATTAAAATTTGAGATAGATGGAGCCATATTTGTTCCTTTCGTTAGCGTAACATAATAAAAGTTTGGTGATACCTGGCTGCTGATAAACTTGACTTGTGAGAGAAGTGTTCAGTTGCCTGTGTTTGCAATTCAATAAAGATTTGCTTTTGTCATTTTAAACCTATTGTGAAATTGCCTTTTACTTGACAGCTGTGATGTTTTTATTCATGTTGCCATGTATCTCTACCTAAATCACTGCCAATTTTTAATACATTTTATGTATATATATATTTATTTGATTTTATATTCCTAATGTTATTTACACAGAACATAAATGTGAGCTTGATGGCAAACAATGGATCCGACAATTTACCAGTTTTTGTTACCTTTTGCAACATAAACCATTAGATCAATTTTTACTGTATTACTTCTTAAAATTGTTTTAATCCCAAATCTTTTTTTTTTTTTTTTTTTTTCATTTTTATTTCAATGTTTTTGTTTTCATTTTGGAAAGAAATACACAGCCCTGTTCCACCCCAGCTTAGGATCTGGGTACATTGTAGAAATTGTAAAATCTCCTGTTCAGTTCAAGAGGATTTTAAACAAATATCTTTCAGTATTATATAATCCAAGTTACAAGAGATGACATCTTTTAACAAATGTGATGGATATGTGCATCCAGTCCAGGTCATTTGAGTGCCATACTCCCAAGCATGTAAACCGGCAGGTATATGGTATAGGTTTACTAGCTTACCAGCCGGGCAATAGAAGTTCTTTTATGGATCCTTTGTATTTTAAGCCTATTGAAATTCTCAGGTGATAAAATTCTCTGATAAACCTTCAACTTCATGTTTTCATGTACCAAACATAGCCTGAAACTGTGGGATGGCTATCACTGTATTTTCAGCTGGTATTAACTGCCGTAGTTCAAATAATGTGAAGCTCAGGAGTTTCATCTATAATATATTAGAGGCATGTAGAATAAACCTTGCATTTGCGCTTTTTTGGAAACAGAATTTTGTGTGTTCACTTTTGATGTCTTTTCATTTGTACTTGTAAGATGCCGCTACCTTTGTCACTTAGTCATTATTATAAGAGGATTTCCATATTGACACTAGTATAATAGGAAGTTCTTTACTATGTATTTTTAATTTATGTTTAAATACTCAATTTTTTTTATTGACTGCATTGCTGAACTATTTTTATATTGTACCAATGATAACCACGCTAACTACATCATCATTAAATATAATTTAATATACTGTTTTCAACTCCTTTTCTGATCGTTTTCTTAGGAGAAATGCTTTTCTGTTTTTCTTTTCCCAGTCAATCATAGTTGTCCTGACGATCAGTTTAAATGCCAAAATAATCGCTGCATTCCCAAGAGGTGGCTTTGTGATGGAGCTAATGATTGTGGTAATAATGAAGATGAATCAAATAAAACCTGTGCAGGTAAAAACTTTACTTAATTCCAGCTCCATAAACTATTCAGGACTGCTCTGAGCTGAACTGAAGTGGTCTACTTTTAGTAATCTATTATTGCCATTTTAAATTAATTCAGATGTTGATGCACCTAAGTCTAGAATACAAATTATGTTTCACTTAATCCTTGTGCTTGACTGTGCTTTCCAAAGTAATTCAGTACTTAATCTATCCATATAAGTTGACTGTCAAAGTACTACTTAGTTGCATATTTGTCCCCACTAAATCTTTTTTGGCAGTTGGAATTGTTTGTTAACATGCTGTGAAGAGTAAATTTCATTTTATGCTGACAAAAGCATAATTTCTTACTCAGTTTCCTTTTGGTATCTTGAAAATTGTTTTCATTTGCATTTGCAATTTGTTAACTATATAATGGATTTATAAGGAAATACCAAGAGCAAGATTTTCACTAATCCCACTAAAATAAATCATGGAGTTTCAAATCTTGAAGTGATGGTTGCTGCTGGTCAGTAGAGTGCACTAAACAATCATTATGCACAAAACATCAGACATCAATAAGCTGATGGCCATTTAAAACTGAAATCCATGTACCCGAACTCATTTTGCTTGATTTAAAATTTTCTGCGTACTGGTTGTTATTTGTGTGGTCTGGCTAAAAAATGTCTAGCACAAATACAAACCTATAAAGTCCAAGTCACCATTACAATGTTATTGCAGATCTTAATATATCTTTATATCATTTGATATTCAACTGTATGATTGCAGGATTAAGAGTCTGATTTGAAGACCATGCTTTGCATCCCTGTGTCAGTTGGCTGTGGTTTGAATGTTGTGTTCTTTTTCCTTTTATTTTTTGCACTGGCAAACACTATTCACATTTAGAATAGTTCTTTGAACTTTTTTAAGCTTGTATTCTATTTTGTTTGGGGTTATTTTTGTGAAGAAAAAGGAAAGGTTAATTGAATATAGCAAATGAAAAAGTACCCTCTTGATTATTACGGTTTCTAATGTATGAGTCTTTTTTAAGTGTAGAGTCACACATAGATGAACTTCAAAAGCTAAAATCTGGACTCAAAGTCTGTGTCATTATCACTGGCATTGTAGTTACAGGTTCACATTTTGAATAAACACATAAATAGTGTCAGTTTTTTTATGGTAGATTGATGATTGATGATATTCATCAACTTTCAAAATACTTTATGTAGTTATATAGTATAATTTTTTTACTGATCTTTGTTTCCTCATAGGAAAGACATACATCATATACTTTAATGAACCATTACAGTTGCATATTTGCAAATGCAAAGATTCCAGGAACAGTAAAGCCAGGCACGTTATACACATACTATATTTTTTCTGTGTAAATAAGAATCTCAGTAATCATTGTTTATCTTATGAAATACTGTTTGTAAATAAAAGACTTAAGATCCCAATTGCAAACTAGAATTTTTCATACCCTGCTTTTTGTTTATTTCAACTCTAGCGCTGTCATTTTATCAAGTATTACTGCTCTTCTGTCACCTAGTTTTGTATATTTATATGTAAGAATGTGTTTTCTTCAACATAGGAAAACCACTAAGAATTACACAATACAGAGGTAGAACACAGTCCTGCAGATTACCTCAATTTTCTCTGAAATCAAAGGAGGTGAATGATGTTTAGTCAGACAAAGTAAAATAAACAGCCAAGCCAGGAGATGCTACCTAGATTTGCAACTTCTACATACAGACATGCACCAAAAGACCTAACAGATTTAGTCCATTTCCCTTGCATTTTTGGAGTGTTTTGTCTTGACAGCAAGAACATGTCAGATTGACCAGTTTGCTTGTGGGAATGGACGCTGTATTCCGACATCGTGGCTGTGTGACAGGGAGGATGACTGCGGAGATGAAACTGATGAAATGACATCCTGTGGTAAGTGAATTTTCTCTTGGAAAAAGGTAAAATTATTCTACAGAAAGTTCAATATATAAGGTTCTCTTTTAATGCAAGCTGACACATAGAAAGAGTCTGAGGGGTCTTCTTTTCTTTTTATATGAACTGAAGATACTCTTTCTGAAATGACAAATACAATTTATTTGATTAATAAATAAACCAAACGAAGACTGCATATTCTATTAATGAGTTTTAAACTACAATACCAAATATGCAGATCAGTTAATACATTTCTAATTTACAATCCATTATTAAATACTGTCACCTTCATAAACTGATCTTTATCTCAGCCGCATACCTGGGCTCACTCAGCATAGTTTGATGTCAACAAATCAATGTGGTATTTTGTAGAAAATAGAATCTTTCTTGGTTTTATAATGAGATACTAATTATTAGCAGCTCTGATGATTCCTGCTTTACTGAGATACTGCAAAGAGAGATGCACTCTTTCTAATCAGCTGCTTCCAAGCAATTAAAGTTTTTATAAGTCAGCATGACTGCCTTCATCTGTTTGACAGGTCACAGGTAACTGCCATGAGTCTGAGTGCAAAAAGGTCAATGAGCTGTCTGCAAAATATTGTATCAGGGTGTTACCTGTTTACAAGGTAATATTTATGATATTATTTGACTTAGTAGTATGGATTAGTAAATCAATCCACTTACTAATATGGATTAGTAAGTGTGTTGCAATATTATAGGACGTGTTTCTGGAATGACTTTTCAAGAGTGTTTGAGAAAGAATGCTGAGACAGAATATTTTAATAGCATCAGCCAAGCAAACACAAAGTGATAGGTTGCACACGAAATAGATAAATATAAACTGTATTTGTTAGGATACTTAGTAGTTAGACCTGTATTTATTTCTCAGATGTGTTTGATAATTCTGACTTGGTTCACTGTTACAAAAATACACTGTTTCTTAATCAAAATTAAACTATGAAAATACTATAGTTGATTTTTTTTTCATTTTTTTTTCTTTTGAAAATTTTTATTGCTGTAAACTTTCAGTAGAGTTATTCAGTAGAGTTCTGTTACTGATAACAGTTTTTCTGCAAAACCCTCCAATACTGATGAAGCCCTTCCAGTGGAAAGCAAGAAAAAAACACGTAGAGAGTAAATGTTTAAGTGAGAGTGGCTGATACCCCTGTGCTCCATAAACATGAATCTCAAGGTCCTCAGCTGCCAGAAAATCTATAGAATAGGATCCAGTCAGTAAATTCTGTTGATTCATAATCCTTTAAGTTTGTTTAATTTTCAATTACTCATGACTGGTGATCAGCTAATACCCATTAGTTGAGTTTACATTGTTACTTTTTAAGGCCATGTGTAATTTTCAGCACTATTTTCTTTTATAACTTCATTCAAGATCTTTCAAAAATTTTATATGTACATAGTAGTTATGTTTCATGGAGTATTAACTTGTTTTCTCTTGTCTTGTTTCTCATTACATTTTAACAATTTGTTAAGAAACAAAAAAGCTTATTTGCTATTGATAGTACTTGATATCTGATCAATAGATGAGAAATTTGATAAAAGTGAAAAAACAAAAGCATTAAGTGAGTGAAAATGCATTAAGGTAGGCTTCTAATTGCTATGCTGCAAATCAGGTAAGATTTGTTGCCTGCCATGTGCAGAGATAGAGAAGGTGACTGCAGTGGACTTGCTGTATTTTAGCCTCTGAAATTACGGTGCTTTCTGTAATGGTACTGCATGGCACTTGATACTGTAATAGTTTCTGTGACTGGCCATACCTTGTGTTCTTGGTCAAGTTAGACATCTTAATAATATCTTTGTAAGTTTGCCCCATGTTTGGTATGGTATATTCTGTCAGCTTATCTGGAATATTTCTTCAGATCACTTAATCAACAATTAGTTTACCCGCTGTCTTTCAGTTTGGCCAAATTTTACCTATGTTCCATATTTTAGGATCTTGCTCTTTTATGCCTGAGTACTGTGGTTGTCAAATGTGTCAAATATTTGATTTTTCATTCTGCCTTACAATCTGATGGCTAATGGGCAGCATTGCTGCTATCAAAAATATTTAGCTTTCCAATATTATTTTATAAAACAGTTTAAAATTCATTGTGTATTTAATAGTTATCAGTACAAATAGTTTTTCACCTGCACCAGTCTTCATTTAAGAATAACTTTTGACTTATATTGGTTCAATAACTTACGTATACTTATGCCAGTCTATAGCTTTGGTGAGCAGGATGGGAAAGGTGATGCCAGTATCAAAATTCATTTTTTTTTTTTGCTTAAAATACAACCATTGCTAAGAATCATGGCATTCCTGAAGACCCTCCTTATTTTTATTGTGACTTAAGATTGTGTTTAGTGTCCATTTGTCTATCTGTCATGCCATTTGCAGTCAATAACCAAAAGACAAAGAAACTATCAGAGAAACAGAGCTTTTACAGAACAGCTGGATAGCAGAAAGAAGTAAGATTGGTGTCTACACTGTGCAGAAAGTTCCTTGTGAGCTCAACAGGCACCTTTGGTTTTTGTTTGTCTGCTGGGCAGTCAGCACAGGGATGGCTGTGAGTCAGCTGCAGGAGGTGCCAGCAAGGGGCGGTGTTGTGACCCTCCTCCAGTATGTAAGAGGGAGCTGTGGACTCTGGAGGTTTGAGAATTAAATATTGGAGATACTGGAAAGCATCCTTGGAAAGACTGTGGAGATCTGAGAGACATGATATGCATGCATGTGTAAGGGTAATCACAAGTCATTTTGATTAGTTTCAGTCTCTTTATACAAGCCATATGTAGACAGAAACAATGAAAATAAAGTCATGCAGGCATTCATATAAGGAAAGGGGGAAAATGACATATAATATAAGGATTAAATTTTTAGAAAAAAATGTGGAACAGCTAAAAAGTAAAAAAAAAAAAAATGCTTTTAGCTTTGCTTAAAACATCTAAGCATATATCATAGCTAAGCATCATCATCCTTGAACATCTACATTATCTGTATCAGAACAGATTTTTGGTTGTCACTGTAATGTGTTCCCCCAAGAAACAAATGTTTTGTTTAACAACAACAAAAGACTCTCTAAGAGTGATTGACAAACTTTTGTCACTGGTGTTAAATTTTCTTCCCACTTCTTTCTTGTGTTGAAGCAGAATAATCACTTTAGTCTTACAATGTTCTTGGTGATCTCTAAATATTACTAGTTGATGTAGCTGGTTTGTTGCTTTATGTGTGACTTTTTTTTTTTTTTTTTAAGCTAAAACTGTCTCTGAGCTGCTATAAAAATAATAGCTTTTGTGTTAGCTATAGCACATTTTCTGCAACAAAGACAGCAAGAGACAGCAAATCTAAGTCAGAGACTCATTGACTAAATATTTCACTTCTTGTTGTAAAGAAATGCTATGTTTATGTAGCATGTTTAAAAAAAATCAGAAAAATGCTTCATTATTTAGTGATTATATGGCCTGATTCTCAAAATCTTTGTGAAGTTTAGCTTTATTTCAGCTCAGTTGTAACAATACTAGAACAATCTAATGTAGCTGGAGACACCTAATGAGGAATCCACTTGGTGATTTGCTGTAGTTTTTGGCAGTTTTGTTGTAGCTGACAGGGCTATGCCTCATTTCAGATGTTGCTTTATGTTGCATTTAGGATGTTCTTCGTAGGAACTTCCAACCAGAAATTCCTCAGTGAAGGAAGAACTTGCCTTTAGCAGTTCAGATGGATTGATAATATCGTCTATGGTTTGTGTTAGGTATCTAACACTTTCTAAAAACCATCTTACTCTCTTGAACGTCTCTATTAGGCTCATCCACACTCATTCTGAATCAAGTTAAACTTCCAGATTATCTCCTGTGAATTTGTAGGTTTTATGAGGTGGATCTTGTATTTTCCAAATGGAATGGATACTAGCACAGTTTAACATGTAAATAGTATGAACATGCATACCCAGCTATGTCATTGGTTTTAGAAGAAAAATAAATCTGAAAAAAACTCATTTTATGCAGAAGCATATTAGACAATCTTAAAAACAAAGTTCATTGTAGTAGATGACTCTCTATGAATGATAATGTGTTTTCTACTTTCTTTTTTTTTTTTTTTTCAGGAATATATGTAGGAAATGATTGTAAATATTGACATTTTAATTTTGAATCCTATTATGTCATTGTGCAGTAACTTTTATTTCTTGACTGTTCTTTTACTTTGTACTTAACCTTCTAATTTTATAGCCTTCTATTTCCTGTCTTTTATTGGCAGTTATTGCAATTGGGGAACCTTTTTTATATAAATAAAAATGCTGAAAACTCAGTTCGTATCTGTCATAAAACTAATGGCAAAGATAGGCCTGGTCCGATGGGAGTATAGGACCATGACATATGACACGAAATAATACATTTCAGTGGTCCACATTGAGAAAAGACTGGTAAAGGACTGGTGTTTATTGCTAAAAGCCGTCCCCCCCCCCCCCCCCCCCCTTTTTTTTTTCCTCACTTTTTCCTCCTTTCCAAATTGCCTCAGGCAAATGCAAATGTTTGATATAATGTATTCACCTTGTGTAATTTATGCATGCAGGAGGGTGAAAGAATCTCAGTAAAGATGATGTATATTAAATAATTTTTGGTTTTGAACACTTTCACAGAGTTCCCAACATGTGAACCATTAACTCAATTTATTTGCAAAAACGGAAGATGCATTAGCAGCAAATGGCTCTGTGATTCAGGCAAGTATCGAGTGTTCTTAATCTGAAATGAATAGGGTAGATCTTACTTTGATATTCATTCATTTCTTATGAGACTAATATTACCAGTTTGTCTTGCAGCTGGTTCAGAGAATAAGTATAGTAGTTCTAAATCACTGACCTAATATAGAAAGCAGCAAAATTGAAGGAACATTCAGGAAACAGTGCAGTGGGATATGGTGATAGTTGCAAATAGTGTATTCTGTAAAATGAAATGTGATTCAATCTTCAATTATTTAAAACCAGAAACAAAATGTTGTTTCTGAAAGTATTCTCTACTTTTAGAAAACAAAGCTGTTCAGTGACAAAATATCTAATTTGTTGTTTGTGGGCAAGTTCCACTTTATAAACAGCAACTAAGAGGGAAGTTCAGGAAGGCTTTATGAAATAGTTACTTCTTTTGTCCTAAGGAGAACATATCTGAATGACAGCTATTCACATGAATATTATTCCAGAGCTTGTGATGTGGGAAGGATATCATGCCAGTTCTAACAGCATTTGGTTGGTTCTTCATCCACCACATACTTTAATATTACTATAATTTTATGAGGCTGACTGGAATTCATAGCTGTAAATGGACAAAATCCCCCAAATTATCACAGTGTGCTTGCTGAAATTCTGTGTAAGGAAACCCTTTAGTGTTTATCTAACATACTTATTTTTTCCTTCTCTTGGTGATCACAATCAAATTACACGTACTGCCTTAAGATTGTAATGACTACAACGTTAAAGTAATGAGAAACTACATTTCACCCCTACTTACATGCTGCTATCTTTCTCTAACTCTGACTGTTGCAAGTGCATAGAAAAAAATATTAATGTTAAAATGTTAAAAATAATTGTTGACATCAGACTTTCATTTTGACTTATACACAGTTCTATGCTTGCTTGTTTATATATGTATTTAACTGCCTAACTTAAGGAATCACTGAGAATAAAATAAAACAGCTTCATTTGGGAGCCTCTGTAGTTACATGACTAAAGAAATGAAGAAAATCTACAGCTCTCCAACACTTAACTGGTATCTGTGACTGAATAGCTAAGTGTGAGTAAGTGTAAGGGGCTTAGACTTCCAAAATGACAGAGGGGCAAGAGACAGAGATAAGGAACTACATGTTCCTTCACACGTAGGCCTTGCAGAGATCTTGACAGACTAGAAGGCTGGGCAGTCATCAACTGCATGAAGTTCCGCAAGAGAAAGTTCCAGATTCTGCACCTCGGAAGGGGCAACCCTGGCTGCACGTACAAGCTGGGGGCCAGGCAGCTGGAGAACAGCCCTGTGGAAGAGGATCTGGGGTTCTGGTGGATGGCAAGTTAAATAAGAGTCAACAGGATGCCCTGACAGCCAAAAGGGTCAACCTTATCCTGGGGTGCATCAGGCATGGCACTGCTAGCCCATGGAGGGAAGTGATTGTCCCGCTCTGCCGTGCGCTGGTGCTGCCCCTCCTCACATATTGTGTGTAGTTTTGGACACCACAGCATAAAAAGGATATAAAGCTATTAGAGTAATTCCAATCGAGGGCTATGAAAACACTGAAGGGTTTAGAGGTGAAGCTCCGTATGTCTGTATGAGGAGCAGCTGAGGTCCCTTGGGTTGTTCAGCCCCGAGCAGAGCAGGCTGAGGGGAGGCCTCATGGCAGCCTGCAGCTCCCTCACTAAGGGTGCCGGGGGGGCAGGTGCTGGACTGCACTCTCTGGGGACAGCGACAGGACCCGAGGGAATGGCATGGGGCTGGGACAAGGGAGGGTCAGAGTGGGTGATAGGAAAAGGCTCTTCACTGGTTGTTGGGCCCTGGAACAGGCTCCCCCTGGAAAGTGGTCATGGCACTGAGCCTGCTGGAGTTCAAGAAGCATTCGTACAACACTCTCAGACATAGGGTCTGATTTTTGGGTAGTCCTGTGTGGAATCAGGAGTTGGACTCAAGTCTCAAGGATGTATGATGGACTCAAGGATCTTTATTGGTCCCTTCAAGATATGCTGTAATTCTTTGTATTAGAAATAAATTTACTGTACTCTTGTGGGGAGTTAACAGACTATTTTATTTACCACACATTATTTTTTCTCACCTTTCAGAAATAGATTGTTTCTTCTGACATCTTTTACTCAGATTTCATATCTTTTAAAATTAAAAAAAAAATAAAAATTAATATTTGCAGATGATGACTGTGGCGATGGAAGTGATGAACTGGGCTGTATTCATTCATGTTCTGCTGATCAGTTCAGGTGCTATAATGGCAGATGTATCCCAAGCCATTGGGCATGTGATGGTGACAATGACTGTGGAGATTTTAGTGATGAAACAAAACCAAACTGCAGCAAAGAAGGTAGCTATTTTCTTCTTCCCACATTTTATTACTGGTAAATACAGAGAATGTATTAGTATGAATACAAAGGACTCTAGATAGGCTACTTACTGTGTTTCTCTTGCATTTCCAATAGCAATGAAGCAGTGAAGAAGTCCCTAACTTACAATAAACACACTACAAATTATGGCATTAAGTTTTGCTGTATTGCTGACAGTCGTAGTGTTTAAAAGCCTACTTGTGGTATGATTTGTAGTAGACATCTCTGTAATTTTCTGGGATAACTCATGGTCTTTATCTTTCCTTTCCTTGCTCACATAGTTGCCAAACTTCCATTTAACTGTTTGAAGATGTCAGTCTTACTCCTCACCCCCATACATTTAAGTGAACTGAGGAATTTGCCCATTTATTTTTATCTCTTTGTACCTGTGGAAATCTGCATTTTATTTGTAAACAGAAATATTTAACAGAATATTAAGGTAGAGAAGAGGAAGTGGGAATAGGTAAGAGTGGTAAATGGAAATGGACAGTTTACATCATTGCATTGTCTTACACATTTTATGATTCAAGGGGAAGTTACTTTCTGGAATCTCCTTGGGAAGTAATTTGGTTAGTTTTACAACAAGCTTTGAAAATTTCAGATGTAATATAATAGTACAGAAGGATATCACAGAAGAAGAATGCATTAAACAAACAAACAAAAAACTTATGCCAAGAGAAGTTTCATAGTTTTACTTTACTGAATTATGATCAATATGATGTTTGTCCTTTTAACAGAGGTGCATGCTACCTAGATAAAGAGCCAATAAGGAGTATTTCTTAAGCTACTGTTTATATTTTCCGTGGTGTTTTTTGTTTTGTTGGTTGGTTGGTTTGGGGTGTTTTATTTTTTTGTTGTTGTTATTGTTCATTGGTTTTTGCTTTATGTAGTAACACTCATTTCTGTGTTATTCAAATATTAATTTCTGACAGTATTGCTGAAGCATAGAATAGTTTTAACAAACTACAGTCACAATCAAATGTCGTACTTTGTATTTATTTGGGTGGGGAGAGAATGGGAGCATGCTTGTGGCAAAGGATAAAGAATAATCTGATAAAAAATAAGCTAATGTATTTTTCTCTCATAGTTTTCTCATAATGATTTTCCCACAACAAAATAATTTTACTTGATTTTATTGGTCCTTTTTATGAATCTGCATTCTAAGTATCTGCAGATCTCATACAAATAGATGGATTAGCAGAATGTTGTACGAGTAAAGTTCTTAACTTTTATATATTTGAAAATGTATTATTATTTATATGTATCAAAATAATTGGTTTGGTACTATTGATTTGCCTCCCTATTCACTCCCATCTCTTTTTTATACAATACCATGTTACACTGGGACTTCAGTCACTGTCTGAAGTAGGTGTTTTACACAGTCATCAACAGTTCTGTATCCTGCTCTGCTACATGGTGTACACTTGTACAATAACTTTCTATTCATTTATTTATGATGGAATGCAAGAATGATGATTATTTAGGAAAAAGAAGAAAAAGGAAAGAAGAAAACAGTGGGTGTTGAGTTATAGTTGGGAACTCTGGCTTTGGCTTTGACTGGGAAAGGGGATTCCAATCCATTATAAACTTTGCATAGTAAAATACTCAGACGAATATATTCTTCAATGTAATTCTCATTTTTCTAAGAAACTCCCTCTCCTGCAAGATGCAATGGGAAGGAATTTCAGTGCAGTCCAGATGGGAACTGTGTTCCCGAATTGTGGCGCTGTGATGGAGAAAAGGACTGTGAAGATGGTAGTGATGAAAAGGGCTGTAATGGAACTATACGGCTGTGTGATGAAAAAACAAAGTTCTCCTGCAAGACTACAGGTATATATTCACAAATATGTTTTGCTCTCATTTACTAATACAATGGTTGTGTTTATGTATGTGTCTTAGTCATACAGGTACTATGTGAATAGTTCTTTTAGTGTTTAATACTACTGAAGTGATGTTACTCGTACCAGGAGAAGAGCACTAATATGCTTCCCTAATCTATTTTCTGATTTATGATATAAAATGGATGGCTTTTGAGATTATGTAAAGCTGAGACTGTTCTCTTAATAGCACATTAAAACAAATACATAAATGTAGCATTTAATAGTGATTTAAATTCCAAATATTTTCTTCCATTTTCCGTCTTTGGCACTACAAGTGATTTCATTGAAATTATATAAAGTAATTAGTTAGAAGACTTCAAAGAATTAGAACTACAGCATTGGAAATTTTAATGACAGTGTTGAAAGAAAAAAAAAAAAAAGTATTCTCTGAGAATGCTTAAAATCTTATCTTGCTACTTTAAAAAAAAATCTGAAAAGAATGTGAATAGCTAATGTTTACATTAGGATATTTTGCAAAACCATACTTAAAAGGAATATGAAATGTATATAGGTTGTAATTAATCATTTTTTCAATTTCTTTCAAAGCTTAATGAAATATTGGCAGTAAAACAACTTTTAAAAACAAAATGTAAATTGCAGTATATATAATAAGTAGTAATTATAGCTGCCATTAGTAACAGAAAGAACATGTCCTAGTGTCTGTGCATGAGAAATGTTGCAAACTAGTTAAGTGAAGTCTGAATAAGAGTATTTGCGAATGTGTATGGATACAGTAAAATACTTATTCAAATCTACAGTATGAACAGAGTTAATTTTTAATATATGAACTACTTCAGGATGTATTAGAAATGCTTGGTTGCTTGCTGCTACTTTTAAAGTTACAGAAATCATAACATCTGAATAATTATGAAATACAGATTTTTGTCTAGATGAAATAAAACACCTCCTTTAGTATTCTTACAGTTTCCATAACTATGTATTTAAGTAGTTTTTAAAAGAAATACTTTCAATAAGTGAAAAGGGATTATTCTCTTTTAACAGAATACTGTTTTCCCTAAAATAGCCTGAAAGAAGAAAGGCAATTCCTTATGGAGTGCAGTATCTTTTTTTTTTTTTTTTTCTTTTTTTTTTCTGAAGCTTAAACGGGGAAAAGTTTTCAAACTATGCTTCCTCATTCCATGTTTAACCATGTCTATAATCATGTGCAATGCATGCAATGTCTCAGGCTGTTTGCGGTATGGAGGGTGAAATGTGAATTCTCTGGCAACAAAAATTTTATTTTTGTCAAAGATTTGCTGAATTTAAGGATATATGGCTTTCATTTATAGGAAAACTTGATCATGCTCGTTGGTTGTGTGGAACTATCACTTAGGAATCAGTTCTGACGGTTCCATCAATAACTTTTTTTTCATTGTTTTCCTTCCACCAGTCCTGGAAGGAGCAAAATTGCTGTTCCAGAGGAGACATTTTGGTAATGCATTGTAACAAGAAACTGCAAAATCAAATTTTTATTTAGTTACTTTTCAATTTAATTCTGGATGGTGGGACAAATGAATATTAATGGTGTTGTAAGAAATAGTTTCTGTCATAATCCTCTCATGATTTTCTCAGGTCAGAACATCATTTTCTCTGTGGATTATATTAAAGAAATAATAGTGTCTAGCTCCTCACACTTGTGAGAATTGTTCATATTAAGAGAAGTGGGCTAATTTTCCCCTTATATATTGCTAGGTGGTAGTGTCCAATTTGCTAATTCAAAATATAATAGGTCTGCTTCAAAAGGAGGGTAAATTAATCTGTTAATTAACATTAATGGATTTCAGATTGACGTTTCTCATTTTTGTTGGAACATCACAGAGTTGTTTGCGGAGAAGCGATAAACTAAGTTAGAGTTCTGAGCAGCAGTAGTGAAGAAGGTACATTAACTACCTTAGATTAACTACAGTTGGGATGCTTCTAGTCCACTTTCTGCTTTTAAATTAAATTAGACTACTAAGTTTAGACTAAATTAGATTAAGCTAAAATTAAACTAACTATTCTAAATTCAGATCCTGTGCTACAGAATTTTTACAGGTATGTACCCCAACTCAGATTTATGTACTGCATAAATCTATACCTTTTATTCTGTTTCCTACTTGCTGATTGCAGTACTAGACCAAAAATAAAATCTGTGCAAACTCACTTAAAATGTTATCTAATTGCTCTAATGGCAGTAGTATTCAAGTACTTCTGTGAAGACCAATGTAAAAAAGTTATGAATACTTCAGTTCAGTAAGCAATAGATCTGGACTGTATTGTACATTTTTCCATACTTAACGTCATTTTGTATTTTGTCGAAGAAGAAGTTAATTCTGTATCTTGCTATTTTTAATGCTATCCTGTGGGCAATAATTATGCACGTTTTTTTTCCCATGTGTTAATAATATACCAGAGTGGGGGGGAAAAATGAAGGAAAAAGTCGGATTTATTTGAGAGGGAAAATACTGAATGTACACAGAGGGGAAGTACAGAGCTGGTGATCATTACAGTAATACTGGAAGAGGAGGGCAACAGCAAATAGTACAGTCTGAATGCAGAGTGTAAGAGTCAAAATGGAAGATTGTGATATGGGATGAGTACAGGAGAAATTTTCTCTTTTGTCTCACCAAATGTTCACATTTATAAGCATCTGCTTTGAACAAAAAGCTTTTAAATAGCAGAAATAAATGTAAGAAAGTAGTTTAAGTCTCAAGTGTGTACTACAAAGCAAGTAAGATCATTGACTGGCTGGCATAGTTGCTACATTTTGTTGAACATGTCAGATTGGAACACATGCATTTTTGTGTGAATGAGTTTGGGTCCATTCCATAGGTTAGGAAGGCATTACAGCTTTCAGCAGTTAGGACCAACACTAAAAGGAAAACGAATAAAATTAACTGTTCATCAAAGGAGCTTTCCTACAGTTTAATGGATCATCAGTCCAAAAACTCCTTGGACTCAGCAGACTGACAAAGACTGAACAGTGTGTAAAAAGTTAATTCTCTGTCGTACTTGCTAATAGTTGTAGAAAATGGGGAAAAAAAAAAAAAAAAAAAAAAAAAAAGCTAGAGAAGCATTTGGATGAGTCTTTTACCCATAGTTCTTGCTTCAGAACTTCTGATGTACTACTTTACATTTATTTTTTCTGTATTACGCTTAAGAGCTAAGGCAAAGAAAAGATATATCCATTGAGGCAATTAACTTATCATAGAGTTTTACAGAAATGGTTTCTGGAAACCAAAAATGTAAGATTCAGTAAGGGGCAGTAAGGCAAAAATAATTGAGTGAATTTGAAGTAATGATTTCAAGAGAGTCATAATATTTCATTAAGTCCATCTCTTTAGAATTTTGTCGAAGATTAATTCTTTGTAAGTATATTCTACTTAAGAAAATGTCATAGCTATCATAGTGGTAACTAAATCATTTAGGTTAAAATATATCTTCATTAAGGTAAGAGGTAGGTAGGAAAACTGATTTGCTCTGTAAACGTTTGTATATATAAAAGATTTTAAAAAACAAAACCAACCAAAAAATAAAAAATGAGATTAGGAGCTCTACTAGAGAGCTCTAAAGATTAGGAGCTCTACTAGAGCAACATTAATTTACTTTGGGACCTGGCATTTGCTTGGTATTCATGTCTTCCATTAGCTTTCATTCTACTGCTGTGTTAGAATAATATATAAAATCAATGTTCATTTCAAGATAATAATGAATATAGGCATTTTTTGAAGCAATTTTGATTGCGTGTGAGAATAGACAGCGTACATGTTATGTGTACAGCTTTGTTTCCTTGTGTCTGTTCATTCCTATTTTTTGGGGGGTCTTTGGGACTTTGATGCCTTGGTGGCCTATTTAGGACTTTGACCAAAAAGGGGAAAGCTTGTCATTCTAATTGACATCTTTCCCCGTTTAATTTTTCAGGTGATTTTGCACTGGTAAAATTATGTTCTGTTGTTTGAAACCACATTCTCTGTACTGTGATCCTGAAATTTCAATTCTTGCTGTTGTTCACTGAAAGTGAAAGCAGCCTTGTGAGATGCTGCAGAAACATATTTTTTTCTTTGTTCCTGTACCGCTGTATTGTATCATTCTGTGAAGAAGATGGTACCTGTGCAATTAAAAGAAGGGTGAAAATAACAAATGAAAACCATTATTCTCATCTTAAGCTAACCAGCAAACCATTCTTTTAAAAGAAATTGAAATCAGCTACTGTTTTATGACAGATAGTAGAATGACAGTTAGGGATGGGTGCTACATTTTGCAGACAGCTTTACAGAATCTCTTTCAAGGTGGTTTTATATGGGACCATGCCATGTGCAACACAGAGTAACTGATAGCTTTTAGTGGATCAGGCACTGGGGTGCATTTAATAACCAACGGGATGAGAGTTTATTCTAGCTGATTATTTCACTCACTCACTTGGTATCATATTCAGTCTCAATTTTCTGTTGGGAAGATGGTTGCCAAACTGGAAAGGCTGAACAGAAAGTCACATTAGTTCATGCTGTGTAGCAGTTTGCAGTTACATCACCAGCCATTACCTGGGTATCCACAGGCATTGTTCTCAGTGGATCCCCATGCTTCCAGGATCTTCTTTCCCGTTCCAGACAGCCTCTCTAAGTAGTTTATAGGTAGAAGCACATTGTAAGATCAGCTTCTTAATCAGTGCTATTTGATGTCTCCGTATTAATTGGAGAGATAAGTCCATATCAATTTTGTTCAGTCCAGGTGTTACCAAAATTTAAAACCAGTTTTTTTTCTGGTTGTAGCTAGCAAGCAACAAGTTTCTGCTTGAGAGTTCAAAAATACAGTTTGGGACATGACTATGCACACACGTGCACACATACATACACTGGTATGTACATACATACATTCACTGTCTTTTATTCTTTACCTGTTACAAACCCTGGCTTCAGTGATTCTAGTTTAATATCTGCATGTTTTATTAAAGATCATTGCTACTTTCTCAGTCAAAAGGCTGTCTTGCTTCTCCAAATGTCAGAACAAAGGTGATTTTTTATTATTATTATTTTTATTTATTTTATTTTCCTTTTAAAGACTGAAAGAAATGATCTGAACACTGTTTTGGTAATACTAAAATCCCATCAGATGTTTCATCTGTTATAGTTATTCTGTGTAAAAAGATAATCATTTCTCTGTCATGTTCTGGGACTGTATAGTTTATACTTCCTAGAAAGATTTTGTTCCCCAAACCCACATAAATAAAGTGTCGTATCTTGAAACATTGCTCCTATGGAAGGCTGTTGGAGTAGAAGATAAAGGAGGAGAGAGGAAGAAAAAACTGAAGTAAAAAATAAAAAATAAAATAAAAAGCAGTGCTATTTGGTATATTTATCTGAGATTATGAGGATATGTCCTGCCTGTAAGCATTTTTATTCAGCAAATTAAAAATCAGGGTTGATCCTGTGTAATGTTACTGACATTATTTTTTTTTTTCAAAGCTTGCTTCCAGTCTGATTTCCTGTGTTTATTTTGTGTCTTTTTTCTCCAAGGGAGATGCATTAGCAAAGCGTGGCTATGTGATGGCGATATTGATTGTGAGGATCAGTCTGATGAGGATAATTGCGAGGGCTATATGTGTGGACCACCAAAATACCCTTGTGCTAATGATACCTCCATCTGCCTACAGCCTGAGAAGCTCTGCAATGGGAGAAGAGATTGTCCTGATGGATCTGATGAAGGCGATCTTTGTGGTATTTGCTTTAGACACATTTTCCTGATTCCTTGATACTGTCTGTCGTAATATTTTCTTTCAAACAAAAGTTCTCGTGTTAGTCTTACGGAAATTTTATCCCAGTAGCCTGTATGAGGATTTTTATTTACTTATTTATTTTAATTTAAATCATGATGTTCTCCTTTATTTATTTTTATTTTTATTTTTTTTCAAATAAGGGCAAGCATAGCTGCTTAGGTAAGTCTTTCGTTTTCTGGAGGTAAACAGTTTAAGGGGCTCTGGTATAAATGAAAACACTGAACCTAATGTGCAGTTCTCTCAAATTACAAAAGCTTGAGTTGATGGAATCCTGTCACTAGCTGTATAGGAGATCATGAAGAAATGTGTTGGGATGGCTGGAAGGCATTAACATTTCTTCTTGATGGTAACAGCATTTGGAGGTGCTCTCATGCATTTTCACTCTCTGGAATCAGTCTTCACTAGGAGACCCTTCAATGGGCTGTGCTGAGTCACCTTAATTGTTTAGCATAGCTGAGTGAGTTCACTGGCTGGGCAAAAGCTGCTGGAGAGGGCAGAGATTTACACTGTCTTGCTCTGTTGGTTTGCGGACTGTGCTGTTAGAGGGATTGTTAAATTCATTGTGCCTCTGGAATGTGTTAAAATTAAGTGGTAGCCCCAGATTTCCCGTACTGTCACCTGTTCTGTTGTTAGTGCATCATTTAAACTCCAGGTGAAAGAAGATATAGTGTAAGGTCATTTATATTCGTGTGCTGTTGCTGTATTTGAACCATCATCATTCTATTAGTAGTAGACAATTACGGCATCCATATCCTGTTGGACACAATATAGGGCCCAGCTTGTCTTTTAAAAATTGTTGCAACTTCTAGACGGTGTGCTATTCAACAACAGGCATTTTAGCTGTCGTTAAGTATTTAGTTTTAAAACAAACCCAAGCATAAGGTGAAGGATATATTCAGGATGTATGGTTTGTCAGGCTGCACCTTCACATGTTAGATATTTTAAAGAGCCTGATCTTTTTTTTGTCTTAAAAAAATAGTAATAATAATTAAAAAAATGAGATCTGAACAAAGGAGTATTAGAAGAAAGTCCTTCTTATTGCTTTTTTTAAAAAAATGGGAAGGGAATAATTCTTGTTTAGAAAACTGTTTTATAAATCTTATCACAAGCTTTCAGAAACTTGGTAGAATCAAACAAAACAACAAAAGACACAAATAGATTAAAAAATAAAAATGAAGCGTTGTTTTCACTGCAACAATGGACCAGTTTGGCACTGCCATTGATTTTGTGATTATCAGTAGTACTATGAGGTAAGGAGTAATTATATGTTTTTTTGCTCCAGAGATCACAGAATTTCTCACAGACCACTGTGCACAATTACCATGAATTAAATTCAGATTCTTTAAAGGTTTCACAGATCACCATCAATCCATGTAGGAGAGCTTTGCGTCAGTTATGTGCAGAATGTAATGTGAGAGCATTGACACAGAGGATGCAGAAATAGTATTCTCTAGTAGTTCTTAAAGGAAAAGAAGGAGAATGAAATCCTTATTTGTTTGTGTTTATTTATTTATTTATTTATTTATTCATACCTGTACATGTTTCTTTGATAATGAGTTGCTTATGATATAGATACCTAATGACTAAGAGCTGAAGCCTTCCCAAACCCAGAAGTTCAAGTATTTGGAGGCAAGGGAAGTATTTGGGAAAGTATGTGTGTTTATTTCTCTATACATCAGCCTTGGGCTAACTCTGTATGGACACTCTGTTTCTTTAGTGAAAGAAATAATATGCATGAAAGTCTGTGAAGATGAGTGTGTGTGTGTATATATATGTATAGTACATCTGTCATGCTAAAATCACGAAAGGTTGCAGGAAAGCTACAATGCTGAATACTTAAAAATTAGATCATTTTAAATATACACAGCTGTTTGGCAGATTTAAAATTGTTTGCTTTTCTTAGAGGCTTTTAATATGTTTTAGTAGACTCGGTGTCTTTAAGAAGTATACAATATAACTGATGTCCCTTGCAGTCCTTAATGCTTTAATTTTTCCATGCTATTTCAGATGAATGTTCACTTAATAATGGTGGATGTAGCCATCAATGTTCTGTGGTTCCTGGAGGAAGAATTGTGTGCTCCTGCCCTGCAGGATTCAGTCTTAGTACAGACAACAAAACTTGTGAAATCATGGATTATTGTTCCAAGCACCTTAAGTGTAGTCAAGTATGTGAACAGCATAAAAATACTGTCAAATGCTCATGTTATGAAGGCTGGAAGCTCAGTAAGGATGGAGAAAATTGCATTAGTACCGGTAAGTTGGATTCAGTTCACTGTTCCAGACATTAATAGTTGTTATGTCCATTTAGTGGTAGGTTGATGTTTCTTCATTTTTTACCCATTTTTTTAATATTAAGTATAGGTTTGGATTGTGAAAATTTAGTGCTGATAGGAATCTGAAAAACTCATCAAAGGTGACACTGTTTGTGATGCAGGATGAAGGAATAATGCAGTATCAGTTCTTACTTTATAAAACATCCCAGAGAATGCTAATGCCATATAATTTTTTTGAGTCATTCAGAGTTTTAAACATTTTAAAGTATATTTTTGATGCAGGGGAGATATATATGTACTTCTGTTTATGTATGTGTACGTATAGAAATATATATATAAGAAATATAGGGTATTTACTATTTATTTTCAAGAAAATTATCAGTCTGTGACGTCTTTATATTGATTGGTTAAGTGAAGTAAAAGATCAGTCTTCTAATGTGTAAACAATTAATTTTAACAGAGTGCCTTCTCTTATTACGTTCAGATTCCTCTTGCAATCTTGAAGTGTTGCAAGACTATTTTAAGGTTATCTGGGTTTGAACTCAACGGTTTCCAAAAGCCAACATCTTTAGTGATTATTACTTCTGTTTTAAATAACACGTATGTGAAGAAAAGAATGCAGCTATAGTTCATCATGTTCCAGTTTGTTTGTCACTTGGAGGTCATACAAAGAAAAACGAGTAGAATATTTAGAGAATCAAAGAACTTTGACTAAGATTGCAGAAGACAGTCTGAGTTCTCTTACTAGCTTGCTTTTGCAGAAAAAATAAATAAATAAATAAATAAACAACAGCAACAACAACAAAAAAAAAAACATAGACTCTTCAAAAACCAAGACTCTTGATCAGTCTAATTTAATTTAGTACGAGCATTTCTGAATATTCAAAAAACCACACATTCTTACTGGATTACACACACACCAAAAAAAGGGGGTCAAAGTGTTATAAAATGATGTTAGTAATTGTAGAGGAATGCTTGAAATTAACTAAATTAAACCAAATTAGCAGTATTTGAAAGCTAAGGGAAAAATAAAAATAAAAATAAAGAGAAAAGAGAAAAGAAATAGACTCACTTGTGCTGAAAAGTAAGAAAATTGAGACAGACTAAAGCTTCTCAGCTTTTCTTAGGCCCGTGTGATATTTCTGCTTAATATTTAGTCACATTGGTACGAATCTAAAGTTACAAAGTGACTTCACATCTTATCAAATAATTTAATATTAAATATATTATCTGAGACTAGACATGTCAGCTGGTATAAAGAAAGATGATACCTTTCTTTAAAGGTATAAAGATATATCCTAATGCCATCAAAACAGCACCAAAATTATTCCGTATTAAAAATGCCATATATTATTACAATTAATAATAAAGTCTTGACCCCTTTCATTTAAGTGTATGGTACATACTCCAAAGGATAAAACCTCTGATACATCAGTTGCTGACTATGTGAAGAGCATTTTAGTAAACTAGTCAAGTGAGCCCAATTTTGGTCTCATCTGTGCATTTGTAAGCCTCAAAGTGTCCATACAATGTATGTCTCTGTGCATGAGTTCTTACGTAAACATAAAATAAAGGCTTATAGTTGTCTACTACAACTAGAGTTGCAAGTGATCTTGTGAAGGTCAACAGTAATGTCCAAAGTCTTCAGTAATACCAGCTGATATAAAGTAAGTCTTGGAATAGCCATATTTGTTTGTAAATGCCTTAAACTTGGAGTATAAGTGTATTATATTAGAGCAGTAACCAATAATCATTCATCCACGAGAAAAAATGTTCAGAAGAAAATTATTACCTTGCCCTTAGCTCCATTTTTTAGGTATCTAAAACAGCACTTTCCTATATATAGACAAACAGATCTGTAGTACACAGCAGTAAAATGTAACATTAGTCTGCAGCACTTCGTTTTTTCAAGACACTTTACAAAATATTTAGTTGAGTGTCCATCAAAAATACAATGGGAATAATAATAGACTGAAAATACAGCAATCATGATGATTTCCCCCATCTTTTTTTTATTTTTATTTTTTTTTTTACATGGCATATCAGAATCAAAAAGTCTGTTTGCCAGAGGAATTTAATGAATAACAGCTGTAATTTGAGTTATATAAAAATAAGTAAATAGAAAAATTAATTTGAGCGGGTTTTTTAGGTTCTCTATTAATGTCTCTTGCAATGCCATTCTCTTCTTTTGGCCTGTTTTCCCTCATTTCTGCTTATGTTTTCTTCAGTTCTTGAGAGCTTTAAGTGCTGTAGTGTTTTTCTCCTTCAGAGTTTTTTCGCTTCCCATATTTCATGTTTTCAACTAGTTTGCTTTTACTGTTCTGACATGTACCATTGCATTACTGACTTCCCAAAGAATAAACGTTTCATTCACTTTTAAAATTGTATCGATTGAACTAAAAGTATGCTATAGGGCTTCATTATTCAAATAGAAAGTCAATATAAATTATATATTTCCATACACTTCTTCCTAGTTTCTGTTGGAACATCCTTCAAAATAAGTTGTGCTGATATATTGCACTTGACTCTTTTTAGATGATAATAGGAAGGAAAAAAATGTTCTTGAAAGATATTTAAATTTCATTTTTATGTTCCACCTTTCAGAACTTCTTAGAATAAAAGTTTGATGAACTCAGAAACATGTGGTATAGATTTCATTAAAAAGTGACTTTTAGCCTTTCCAAAGCTGTAGAAACTCAGAAACTCTGCTATGTGTATTTTATTGTATTTCTAGATACATACTTGGAAGAGAGGATGAATGTCTGTATTCTTGATCTGTTTAAGCTGTTTTTAAATTCCATTTTGTTAAAATTTCCAGATATAAAATTATCAATATAAAAATTGGGAAAAAAAAAAAAAAAAAAAAAAGGATGGTCCAATTTTTTTTAAGCAATGACAAACTTCTTATATATTTTTTTTTCTAAATTCTTTACAAAATTATTTTATTTTGAGGTAAATTTCAGAAAAGCATAGTGTAAGTTGCTTGTTTATCCTACTGTTCTTACAGTAAGCTTCAAGGAAACAGTAGGCATTTATTTGGGAAATAAATGTTTCAGTTAACATTTTCCCCAAAACGTTCAAGTTAAAACCACTGGAAAAGGTGAAGCATTAGTCTTTCTATACAGTATTTTTAAGAATTCATGCAATTCTCTTCTATCGGAATTTTTTCTTTCACATGTTGATGCAGATTGTACTTCATCTTTATATCACATATTTCATATATCCTTACTCTATATGATAAAAAAAGCATTCATGAAATCAGTAGTTATATAAATATATAGTTTTTGTCTACTATATTGTTATCAATGACCATTCTTAAAAAGAAAAATAAAAATGAGATCAGGAAAGAGAATGAAGACACATTTCATTGAATTCAGCCAAGGCAAGAGTGTATGAAAATACACACAATTAATTGGTAAAATACAGAGTATTTGCTCTCAATTTTATAATTCACTGCAATGTAGCTCATTCATAGTTATAAAATTGCAATGTTGGAAAGAACACCAAACACAATAGAATGCTGCTGTTGTTTATCTGCTTTCAAAGACCTTCAAGACACCTTCAGTGGTGAACTCCCAGTTTCACAGAGGTGATACATTTCAGTGCCTCACTCTCCCTTAAGATTTTTTTCTGACTTTTCTGAGTCATCTTGCTCCAGTTTAAGCCTTTAATCCTTGGCCTACTTGTTATTTATATAGAAAACAAGATTTTTCCCATTTCCATATTATCAGCCTCTTAAGTCTTTGAAGAATTTTATTTTTGAGTCATTAAGAGTTTTAAACTTCCCCTCATCTTCTTACTTTGTTCTTTTTTAGACTAAGCAGTCCCAGTTCGTTCTTTCTTTTTCTGCAGGTCATGCTTTCTAAACCTATTAAAATGCTCGCTAATTTCCTCTTAAATCCCTGTGGTTGATTCACATTCTTCTTTAAGAGTCATGCTCAGAACAGGGTACAGTATTGTAGATTGTCTTCTCTAAAGTTTAGGGGGTAAGATTTATATCATATTTATTTCATATGCAAGCCTTGTGATGACCATATTTACAGTGCCCTGCCATTGTTGATCTAGGTTCAGCTTGATAATTTCCTGGATTCTTCCCTACTGGTCTGGTATCCCATCAATTACATACTTAATTTTATGCAGCTTGTTATCCTTGAAGTGTGGTACTTAATAGACATGGGGGTGGGGGTGGGGGGGGAGGGTAGTAAAATTCTGGACCACTCCAATCATACAGACTACTGTGATATATTGGTACGTTATATAAAGCAGAGTGACTTGAGTTCACAACTCACTAGCCAGGCTTCTAGTCAAAAGAAAAGGTGTTCTTGTAACTTGCTAAAGGATTCTGCAGTTTTCAGGTCTCACCTTGTTTGTGCTCAGGCTGTCATTTTATGGGTTTTTGCTTTCAAGTTATAATCATTAGTGCTAACCATTTGACTGTATTTAAATATCCTTGTCATAGAGGAACTTGAGTTAAACTGGTTTCTGCATACTTCCTGACTTCTTTCTGGACAAATTTTTAATCTGCAACCCTTGTCTCATGTTTGTCTCAGTATCACTCATTCTTTTTTTTATGTAGTACCGCAACGGTGAGTATGTCAGTCACAATAACCAAAGACCTGAATGTATATCTTTGTATTGTTGCAAGAAGGGAAAGGAAGAGGAAAGTAAAATAAAAAAAAATCTGATCATTTAACCCAAAAAGTCCCAAACACCCAAATGGTGTTACTTTGCCTACATGGATTTTCTTAGCCATTTCTTCTTCTTGATTTATATTCTAAGTCCTGTATGTTAAATTTGTTAAGATCACATTGAACTCTAATCCTTTTCATCATTGTATCTGATGATTTGCACCTTACATTATTTAGTTTGAGGTAGACTTCCTCTAGTTGAATGGAAAAAAGCCACCAAGGGAGCACGTATTTGTTAGTTCTTTTTTCTTTTTTCTTTT